>NW_019736393.1:644899-719856 GCF_002891405.2 Cryptotermes secundus
AGCGCAATATAACACTTAATATACATGCATAATCAGATAGTCATCATCATCAAAATTTGAAATACAATACAACAAAACTACTGTACAACAACACATTCCATATATCAAAATAACATTTAAAATTACATACATGTATCACACCATGTACCAAATTAGAGTCAGTAAATGACACCATAACTCACTTGTTTGAATGCATATAGATCAGGATATAACTTCTCATAGCAACACACTGTTGACAGTTGCTAAAAGTTTGAATAATACTATTATTTTCTTCTTATTTTCATACCATCTTGAGAGACTCATTATCTGCAAGAAGTTTATTCCTGTGCTCTTAGAAATGAAGTTATCTCAGTTCTGTAGGTATTTAGATGTATCAGTTGTGCACACCATGGGTCCTAGCCTTATTCCCTGTGTTCCAAGTTAATTTTCTGTTATGAACTTTATAAATATGTTATACCACACACAAAACTTATTCCTCATTTTTGCCTTACTGAACCTATTTTGCAAAGATCACTAGTGAAGTATGTTAGGCATGCTGTAGAAGAAGCAATATTTGGTTATTAACTGAAACCATGATCTAAAAATGAGCTCAGATAAAATGTTTCTAACCATAATTTAGTGTGAGAAAGGCTACCAATTTTTATACCAAGAGGCTACCCAATTTCTAACCTGCAGATCTTATCATTATGTTCTGTGGTCATATTCATGAAGTTGGGTGTTCTACTAGGAGCCCACCCACCCACAGTGGCTTTTAGGTAATTAAATTAAAGTTCAAATTATATTTAAAATAAACTGATGATGAAATGTATTATCTTACAGAATGGAGTCAGGTCATATGGATGAGGTGAAACCATTTGATTGGACATTTACAACAGATTATTCAGGTACTATCACTGGAAACTTTGCCATAACACCAACAGACACCAGGATAGATCTGGACAAACTGCGTCGAAGAGATAAGATCCTGTTCTACCATGATCTGTCACTGTTTGAAGACGAGCTGCATGATAACGGTACAGCTGTGTGCTCTGTTAAGATTGTGAGTAACAGATATGTAATTGAATTGTATATGCAGGACAAGAAAAGAAAATAATTTGTACATACCTGAGAGAGTTTCACAGTGTTTCACATTGGATGGTATGCAGAAACTAACCCCCACCCCAGGACAGTTTATTCTTGGATATGTGTGTGGGAACATTTCCATAAACATAATAGAAAAGTTTGGAGAACCTGATGGCATAATAAAATTTCTATTGGACTTCTATGCGGGTCCTTAGATAAGTCGTATATGCATAGTGGTACATATTGTCATGTGATACAGTGGTTATAGGCAGGTTTGGATTGGTAAGTGGATTTATTGTAACTACAAATAGCCAGAGCACTAACACTAATTCACACACCCTGTAGTTCACTACAGCATGTATGAAGTCTTCTTAGTCTGTTGTATCTTCACATGTTGTCACCTTGTAACAACATTCAAGGCAGTAGCTTCCTCAGCTGCTGTGTTCACAATTTTTACTAGCCGGCGACTGTTTCGCAACTAACTACTCTTCTGACTTCCGTCTCAAGACTTTCTCATAATCATAGCCGCTTCTCATTATACAGCCTCAGCACAGACTACACAGAAAACACCTCTTCCAACAGTTCTTGTATTGTAGCATGATGTACCTATGAGACAGACTGCGTAGAGAACACCGCTGCCCAGTTACTTCATTGTTGCATGTTACAAATCTGTTGCAGCCATTACCTAGTATCTGTCATTATTTACAGAGCCGTTACCTAGCAACAGCTGTTGTATAGGTCCTTATTTTACCATCATTGCATAGCAGTGGGTCTGCATGCCATAATATATTCCTCTTTGGTCCAGTCCAACTGAAAATTTTGGAATATTAAATTATTTACTGTCCTGCACATATTTTTATCTACTTACAGCCATGAAAATTCTGACAGCTTTTAAGTATATCTCATAATCCTTTCACACAGACACAGTTTGTGAAGAACCAACATCATTGAGCTGCAGCTGTGAAAATTGTTACAAAATTAATTTTTAAATGCCATGCTATCATGGTAGCTAATCTGTAATTTTGACATTACAATATGATAGCATGCAGTGGTTACAGGATCCAAGCGATATAAATGGAAATAATCTGAACAGTATAAGACGTGAAACCGGCAGGCATTTTAGGAATAAAAAGAGGTAATATCTGAAAGACAAAATTGATGAATTTGCAACGAACACTAAGAACAAGAACATTAATTCTATTTGGAATATTGAAAAAATGCCTGTTCAGTAGGAGTAGTCTATTATTGTACCAGTTCACAAGAAGGGTGATAAAACTGACTGGTAATTGTTGTGGGATATCACTGCTATCAACTTCATACAAAATTTTATCCACCATTCTTCTCCCAAGGTTAAGTCCATACATTGATTAAATTATTGGGGATCATCAGCGTGGGTTTTGACATAACAGATCACTACTGATCAGATATTTTGCATTCATCAGATACTGGAGAAAAAATTGGAGTACAATGAGACAGTACTTCACCTATTTATAGACTTCAAGAAAGCCTATGATTCAGTTAGAAGGGAAGTATTGTACAATATTATCATAAAGTTTGGCATACCCATGAAACTAGTCAGGTTGGTTAAAATGTGTTTAAATGAAACATATAGTAAAGTCCATGTAGGTGAACATTTATCTGATAATTTTCCTATCCAGAATGGTGTAAAGCAAGGAGATGCTTTATCACCACTGCTTTTCAACTTTGCTTTAGAATATGCCATTAGGAAGGTTCAGGAAAACCAGGTTGGACTGAAATTAAATGGGACATCAGCTTTGGTCTATGCCGATGATGTGAATCTACTGGTTGATAATATAGATACCATAAGGAAAAGCACACAAACTTCAGTTGACACTGGTAAGGAGCTTGGTCTAGAAATAAAGACGGAGAAAACTAAGTATATATTGCTGTCTCATCAGCGGAATGCAGGGCAAAATCATGACTAAAGATAGCTAACAGATATTTTGAAAATGTGGAACAGTTCAGATATTTGGGAACAACGGTAACAAATCAGAACCTGATTCAGGAGGAAATTAAGAGGAGACTAAATTTGGATAATGCTTGCTACCATTCAGTCCAGAACCTGTTGTCTTCTTGTCTCCTGCCTAAAAACATAAAAATTTCAATATACAAAACTATAATTTTACCTGTGGTTCAGTATGGGTGTGAAACTTGGTCTCTGACATTACGGGAGGAACATAGACTGAGGGTGTTTGAGAACAGGTTGTTGAGAATATTTTGACTGAAGAGAGATGAAGTGACAGTAGGTTGGAAAGAACAGCATAATGAGGAGCTTCATAACTTGTACTCTTCTCCAAGTATAATTAGAATGATCAAGTCAAGGAGGATGAGACGGACAGGGCATGTAGCGTGAATGGGGCGAAGAGGATATTGGTGGGAAAGGCAGAAGGAAAGAGACCACCCTGAAGACCAAGATATAGGTGGGTGGATAATATTAAAATGGATCTTAGAGAGATAGGATGGGGTGTTATGGACTGGATTGATCTGGCTGAGGATAGGAACCAGTGGAGGGCTCTTGTGAACATGGTAATGGACCTTTGGGTTCCATAAAATACTGGGAAGTTCTTGAGTGGCTGCCTAATTGGCGGCTTCTCAAGAAGGACTCAGCTTCATGAGTGAGTGATTATGACAGCATTTGTGGACTCTCCCCCTCCCCTTAATATTAATATATATTTGGCCCTGTATGATTTTTTTTTACAGCGGGTAATGCCAAATAGTTTCTTCATTCTGCTAAGGTACTTCCTCCGAATTGACGGTGTGATGCTAAGAATGAACGATACTCGATATTATCATGAATTTGACACAGACTTCATTCTACGAGAATACACTTCCAAAGAAGCAAAGGCACAAGATCTGAATGTAAGTAAACATAACATATACTTCTGTAACATGCAGGAAGTTAAAATAGTGTGATGCATTAATCAATTAAAAAAATGTGTGAATATAAGTATCTAACGAATTTATTATGCCCAGGTGGAGAGACGGTCTTGGCAAATAAGAGGGAGTTCTGGGTAGAACTCATAATCCCTATTTTCTTACTGCATAAACTTCCACTCTTACAGATTTTTTATGTTCATGTTATATTTAAGTAACAAGTTTATAATGCAACAGAAATTGCTATTTAGTCATGGGTTAATGTGCTATATTAAGACATAGACCATCACAGAATCAAATTCTACTTAAGTCGGAATTGTAATTCATGTGTTATGTGATGAAGCTTAATGCAAACTTTCTTAGGTTTCCTGTAACAAGCTCATTGTAGAAACATTTGTATGACATGATATACTTGTGTTCAGTAAGTCTCATTAAGATCATTGTCCCTTTTTTAAATTCTTTCAGCATGACATCTTGAATAAATGGAAGGAAAAGTAATTAATGACCCTCTGAAGTGTAGTGTCCTTACAAGACATGTAAATATCGAATTTTTAAGATAAAATAAAAAATCCGAATTTGAACATTAATTTAAAGTTTCAAACTTCTGGAATTTTCAGATAGCTGTTTTTTCTTTTCCGCAGTAGTACGCAAACTACCTGATCCACCAGAATTGAAATGATCGGCAATGCTGGCATGAATAAACCTGTCAACAAAGTATCTATCCATCCACCCTCCTCCTTTTTCTGCACATGGTCCCTAAAGGACTTAGTCCTAGAGTTCAGTTGTTTTCAAATACAGTGAATCATTGAAGATGATCTGATGCCAAAGGAGATAAGTAGTGTGCTATAGTACATTGTGAAAAAAATGACCTGTGTTATAAATTCTGATTACAGTGAAAAAGGTTGGTGTAAAAGAAAGTGATCCTTCTCATCAAAATTTTCAGAATGTTTTGGATCCTTCTACCTAAAAAAGTCTTTCTCAGGCTTGCCTATTCTTAACTGTTAATGGCTTTGTTAACAGTAGAATTTATGACTAAGCCATGTAGTATCTGTACTGTTGATTAATTTTTAAGTAGTGATTATGTATCTGTGTAAAGATCAAATCCCGCAAGGGATGCCAAAATAATTTAAGTAAATCTGTATATTTATTTTTCATGGACTAATACAATTTATTTAAATTTTAAAATTTTGGATGTTGTAGGTTCCACCATCAAGACTGGTTGATCCAAATGAAGTTGCACAGATCCTCCCACTTATCACTTCATGTTACGAGAAGCTGACGCTACCAAGTACCAAGGTGGAGACAGAGGATGCAACTGCTGTACTATGAATGTGCTTTGTGAACAGTCTTGTAAAGAAAATGTTGGGAAATTCTTGTTTTGAATGCAAAAAGTATTAAACATTTACATCCCTTGTGATAATCCTTTGACTGTCGAGTCCCTGCCATAGAACTACCTGCTATAATTGCTTTTGTTGCTTGGGGTTAAATGCAGTTACACAGAAAACCCACAGTACTTCTCACATAATGATCCATGGATATGAAGTAAATAAAAATAAATAAATACATGACCTTCATATTACTGGAGGTATTGGTTATGTGAAAGCCTGTTCTTTCCTCTCTTATGTCAGATGTGATACCAAGTACAAGTGTACAAGTGTTGTACTAACTGATTAACACTGAGCCAGTCTGTTTGGCTATGGGGTGTTTAAGTACTTTGAGTCAAATCTGGATGGTATGTGGAATACAAAGAGATCAGATGAAATTGTTGGGTCTGAGGTGGGAGGAAAGTAAAGCTAACCCACTCACTTCCACATGTTGCCAAGGTTAGACTGGATGGAACTATATCTTTACTCCATGTGTCTTCATAGTGTGGTGCTTAATTAAGAACAAGGAGAACATCACCTTATCTTGAATGAAAGTATATGATATGGAAGCAAGTAAAAGAATGCCATATACAAGAGAACTGTCTTCAGTCCCTTGATTGTAATTGTAATTCATGCAGGAAAGTCTACTTTGTAATAAAGTTAAGGCCCCAGTGAGTGCAGTGTAGTTTAAATTTGTCTCTCTTATAATTGTGGAAGAGGAAATGTATAGTCTAGCAGAACCTATAAATTAGCTGTACAAGTTACACTCTGGACAGACATGGGAAGTATCCCAATACAGGTTCTTGCAGGCAATTGGTATTCTTCACTAGTGACTCCTTTGGGCATAAAGGTTTTACACTAAGCAGGAGATTCATATCCCATTCTGGTTTGAAACATTCACATTATTTTTGTGGGTTACTTTATGCTTCCAGCATCTAGACTACTGTAATTGTACATCTTTTTTCCGCCCAACTAATTATAAATACTGGATAACTGGGATCAGCCAGATGCAAATAGTTACCTGGCCATTGGAATTTGGCCTCTGTGTTCCAAGCCAAAAGAATGATAGACCCAAATGTAACAGTGCTTAGGAAAGAACGTAGATAACAGGTTGGTCCGGCTAGCGGGGCAGTTGAGCCATAGCTGCTGCAAAGTGACATTGGATTCCATGGCCAAAAAAATGCAAAATTAATGTGTCCAAGTGTGAGAACCCACTTATTTGTACCTGTGTTATATGTGATTGTGAAGGGGATATGGAGATGTGTTAAATAAAGTGTCTATAAAAGTGATATGATACATTGGGTTCTGAAACTGTTTCACACATGTTTATCACGCCCTATTCAGAGACTGGTCAACCCTGGTCTGTATACCTGTCCATTTGAGAAGACTGCTCCACCAAATCACCCTTTAACAATCCTGAGGAAACAAGCAGCCTGGAACATCAATGAAAGCAGAGACTGCAGTAGTGGCCGAGCCATCGAACTGACATAGCAGCCTAGGTGGCTATACTACTTAGTGCTTGAATGTATAAGGGGGTGGGCCTTCTTGGCCCTCGCACCGCAACCTACAGTGATCTATTGTGCTTTATTTAGTGCTTAGTGGTAGGATGATGAATATGAATTGGAAAGGATCTCGAATAGATCGTGGCCTAATCAAAGTACTGCCCTGGCCAGACATCAAACTGAGCACCTGTGAAATAAAAAATCTACAATGTTACTGCCAGACCAATCTGCTTTGCGGAATAATCACAAATTCCTCAAAGAGTACTGTCTTCTGGAATGTGAAGCAGTGTAATCCTTTAATAATCTGTAGTTCATAGATGTTTCAAAGGAACAAATTTTCTCCATCTTGAATACAGTTCTGATTCTTGTCCAACCTTGAACAACTGAATCAAAGGCCACTAGGTTTTGGTGTTTCTTTCTGCTTTATTTCAAAACGTGTATTGGCCTAACTGGCCATCATCAGGCATACAACATGTGTTCAAGGAGTCTGCTCTGCCTTCCTTTTGATGTATTAGACCCTTCTAGATGTTACATTCATGTTATTTTGCGCCATTCCTCTGTGTCCAACCACGTGTTTGGTTTATGCTCAGTGAATATGCTTTCATTTCTTCTGGTGGTGTATCTGCTCTGCTTGGTTCTTCATGGTCATATAATAGACAAAGTAAGTCACCCATCTGCTTCTTGCTATATACATTCTTCGCTTACTCGATGCAGAAGATGGAGGTTGAATGCTTCTCCGAAACGTCGGCGTACTAAGCTCGCCTACAGACCGTCACATCCGAAAAACCAAGACTCCACACTCATTGTAGTGAGAACCCCAAGTCCACGGGTCAATCAATAATTTCGACACGATTCCCTTAATGCTGCTGCCGGTCTTGTCTGATAATCTTTGGTATCGATCAAAGATGATTCTTAGCCCATAGCATTTTCATATGTTTAATTGTCAAAGTGGGATGTGATACGTCACCGTGGTGGACGAGAAGGGCCAGCATTGAACACAATGTTATGTGTTTGGTAGCTCTGAACCAACTGTCGACGCTGTCGACTGCGAACAGCTGTATAGTGGACGATGGAATTTGACATTTTGTTGAGGTTTAGGTGCACTGCAATTATTAGAAATCTGCGGCAGTGACTGTTCGAAATGTTTTTTCTGAGATGGTTTGGTTACGTAATTAATTTTTCTATTATATTTTTGAATTTAAGTGTTGTATATGGGGTACGTAAATATGAGCGAAAGGATTTACTAAGCCTAAGGTATGTATACCTTGGTTGTTACCGTAAATGTGTGAATTTTATATGTTGCGAGTCAGCTCGAATATTAATGTATAGCCCGTCACGATAGATCTGTTTTTTTTTTTTACCAAGGTCCGCAAAAACATGTATGTTTGTCTTCAGTATTAACATAACACCAGTAAGTCATACGCATTGTCTTTAACGCTTAATCTGGTACAGATTTATAATAATCACGCATAAGCGTTGCAAATGAACGAACTGTACCCTAGCCTACGTTGCCAGTGTACATATACAGTTTTCCATGCACCTCTAAACTTTACACTGATCATGTTTTTTGGAACGGGCTTTTGCCCCCGATTTTAAATGGAGAAGATTGTTCTGGTTTTTAAGGTTGTAATTAATTTATGTTGACATGTTTCTTGATACTGCAAACAAAAGAGAATCTGGGAAGTGTCTGTTGCCCTCACACTCAAAACTTCCTGTTTTGCAGAATTTGAATGTTTATTTTCGTTTGTAGGTGACATTAGTGTCAATACTGTTTCTTTATTAGAGTCCATCACAACACAACAATATAAAAGTCAAGGCTAAAATTAGCCTGGCTACATGTTTCAGCTATTAAAGCCATCATCAGGCAAACACATGACTACCATATTCGCATACCACTGACCTGCAATTATGATGGTAAAGCTGGGCACTTGATAATACATTATAAAATACATTGTATAAAAGTACAATGAAGTACAAACTTATTAAAATGAAGGTTAAAACTCTTTGTTTGATATTCTATATCATCAAGTCAGTTTGTTGCAATTTTGTTATATTCCCACAGACAGATTCAGTCTTGTATACATGTAATAAACTGCTTGAAGGCCTGTGGTATAGATGTAGTATAGTTTTGATGTTAATTGTTTAGCCGGTGCCTCATCTTACAATGTATTTTGTCCATTCTGTAGGGAATATAGATTGCAACTAAAAAAAAAGTGTAAATACTGTTAATCATAGCACTTTTGTGTTCCGCATTGATATAAGTCAGAATTAGTTTAGTTAAGCGTGGTAAAGTCTGGAAGGTTAATGTGCAGAACTTATGTTCTGTTTGCAGATAGTATTAGTATAGTCAATATACATGTCACATGACATTGATCTTATTGTAGTGTCATTTTGCATTGTAAAAATGGTACAGTATAGATGTAGTTGTCTAATGCTTCCTGGAATTCTCATACAAGTTTATGTGCAAATTCAGGATAACTGCTGAAACAGATGCACTGCATTCTTGTGGTACCTTATGTACCTTTTCAGAACCACAAAATCTCGTTCATTTTACACTGCACCCATTGGTTCACTCTTCAGTCCTGGCCCTAATCCCACCTTTCCAATAACAGATCTCTGTTCCTTCATGGCTTACTTCTTTATGCTGAAGATGGAGCAGCAGGTTCACTTGAAATGTTGGAACCTATCTACTAAACTATATGACTTTACATTTCAGGTAACAGTGCCCTTTATTTGTAGAGAATTGTCGGATTAAATACTCATGTTTATAATGTGTCTATTAGTGAGGTCATATTTTTATTATATGCATTTTACTGTAATTAGCCTCTCTAATCAGAGGGTCTGGTTTTCAGGGAAGAGGTCCGTCAAATGTTTCAGCATGCGTATGACGGTTATTTAAAGTATGCATATCCCTATGATGAATTGCGGCCTTTGAGTTGTGATGGAGTGGATACATGGGGAAGGTAAGTACAAGTATGCTGTATGTATGTATACTCCAGGCAGTCACTCTTTGCTGGAAGAATACCCCTATTACATACTAGACTTGTGGGAGGATGACAATAATCATTCTGGATGAGGTGGTGAAGAGAGAATTTGAAATGTTTCTCTCAGAAAGCAGGCTCTGCTTATTTAGTTTGTAGCTGTTTATCTTACTAACCAGTTTTTTTTTTTATTTGTATAGTGGGGGGTGGAGTCCATCTGGGTTCACTCGGCCTGTCGGCCACTGATTGGCCTATTGTTCCTGCCCTGCGTGATTATGATGATGAGAAATCAGTGGAATGAAGATTGGCAGGGGAAACTGAAGTTCTCGGAGAAAATCTGCCCCAGTGTCACTTTGTCCACCACAAACCCCACTTGACCAGACTTGGGCTTGAACCTGGGCCACTGCGGCAGGAAGCCAGCGACTAACCGCTTGAGCTATGGCACGGCCAGTTACTAACCAAGGTATCATGTCTTTCCAATTTCCTGGTACAAGGCAGTTGGTAGTTATTTGAATGACTACTAATCAGGTTGGCTCAAGCAGTAATTCTTCTGACTTATTCACTATGTACCCAGTTCAAATTTTGGTTGGACACCCAGCAGATTTTTTGTGTTGTTTTCATCAGTCCTCTCAGGCAAATTTCAGAATATTGAAATCAGTCCCTGATTGCTTCCATCTGTGATCATTTGATGCTGTGTCATCTGAGGTATTGTTTCATTCATTTTCAGTCATCTATGGCTCTATAGCTCTTTGTTGAACCCTGGCTGCTTTTTCAATTTCGTAATTCAATACATAGTTGGTAGGCCACCATCACAAGGCCGCTACCTACACACAGAATAAACGCACGCAGGTATCCATGCCTGAAGTGGGATTCGAACCCACAATCCCAACATTCAAGCAAGCAAAGACAGTTCTTGCCTTAGACCATGTAGCCACTGTGATCGGCGAGGTATTGATAACATTGTTAAATAAATTATAAACAAACAAACATAACTGTACTTTCATATGTGAATAATAAATTTTTTTGTGTCACAGTTATTCGTTGACACTTATTGATGCCCTTGATACATTGGCTGTGATGGGAAATTACTCTGAATTTCAACGAGTTGTTGATATAATCACAACAAATGCAAATTTTGATGCCAACATCAATGTTTCTGTGTTTGAAACAAATATACGCATAATTGGTGGCCTACTGAGTGCACATCTACTGTCTTACAGGTAAGTAAGCAAGCAACCATTTCTTGTCCCTCTTAATTGGTACACGAAGATACAAATGTTAAGAAAAGCAGTGTTAACAAAAACCAATTTCTTCGCAAGTATTGATGTAAAATAAGAATCCATTACCCTCTGTTGCTGACATTAAAATTCTCCTTCTGGTTTTAAAAATTTACTGTGAAAATGGGCACACTGAAAAATCACCTCAAGCAGTAACACAACTTGTATTCAGAAAGTGATGGGTTCAGATCTTGGCTGGGATTCTGGCTATCCTCAATGAGGTTTTTTGTGGTTTTCTTCAGTCCCTGCAGGCATGTTTGAAGATAGTACCGTAAATGACCTCTTATTTGCGCATCCTAAGGGAAGTTTGTGGTGATCTTTTGCAACAAATTTAGAAAGCTGAATGGCTGAAGAGGATTATCAATGAATATGAAATATGGGGTTTTTGGTATGTCCCTGACACAAAGTAGCAGAGAATGCAATTGATATACTGAGATTTACCCAGCCCCAGGAAAGTGTATATGTCAAAATCAAAACACAAGACATTATTAATTCATTTCTTTAACTTCAGAGGATTAATGCATGAAGGGTTTGTTCCACCTGATTAGACTGTTAACCAAAAGTTTTATCTCTAAGTTTTGGAATGTCTGAGGTAGTCAGTTCGTCATGTGAGGTAAGAATTCTTCCCCAACTAGTGGATCATGACAACATGCCCTCACACATGGCGCTTTCCACCAAGGAATTCTGGGGAAAAACTTGGTTGTGATTATGGAACATTCCACTTATTCAACAGATCTCACTCTTTGTTACTTCTTCATCTTCCCTGCCATGAAGAATCATCTCAAAGATGACATTTTAAAATCACAGAAGAAATTTGGGAGGTTGTAATGGCTGTTCTGAACAGCTTGCAGGAGAATGAATAACGGAAGTGCTGTGACAATTGGGAACAATGCTGGCATTTATGTATAGCTGCTAGAGGGAACTACTTCGAAGGGAGTACAGTCTTGTTATTTGCTAGACCTCTTGTCTTTTTTTGAAAATGCATAAAAATGGCATAAAATGTATGAATTTTATGTACATTTAAATACTGATCGTCAAGGTGTAACGTATAGTAAGGTAAAGTTATCCCTGTTTTTAATTAACTAAACACCACACTGTGAAGACATATGGGAAAGTGGAGGTATAGCTCCAGTGTTCTTGACCTCAGTGCAAGATGGAGATGAGTGGTCAGTTTTGTGCCCTAACCACTTTACCCCAAGGGAAAGCTCACCCAGCACCCATTGGATAGGAGGCTAGGTGGGCTTCAGAGCCAGTGTGGATGCTGTTGAGAAAAGAAAAATCTCTTGCCTCTGCTGGGAATTGAACCGTGGCTCTCCAGCCTGTCATTATACCAGCTGTACTTTCCCAGCTCCCATAATGACTACTATACTTGCTTTTTATTTGGTGTTCCTCAGGCTTCAGTCTTGGCCTCTACACTGGCTCACTGATGGGTTTTCCTGTCCCATTAGGCACTAGTTTAAACTGTCCCTTAAAATAAGTCTCAGCTGCTTCCTTCTATACCCTTTTGAATTCACCATCCACATTTATCCTCTCATTCAGTGCAGTATAGCCTTAGAGTTAAGAGACAAACAAGCAAACAAACAAGTAGTTTACATACATTTTAAATTTGTGAGGTAGCCAGTTCTTTCAAGAATGGTGACCCTTCAAAACAGAAAACTTAATCATCTAGTGTAAATGATTAGGTTGAGTTTCTCAGAACTCGGAGTGAATGGTATAGTTAAGTTGTCTTCACAGAGCAGGTGTGGCTGTTCAGAAAGGATGGCCATGCAACGGGCCGCTGTTACAGCTGGCTGAGGATGTTGCACGGCGCCTAATAGCAGCATTTGATACGACAACAGGCATGCCATATGGCACCGTGAACCTTCGGCATGGTGTTCCAGCTGGTGAAACAAGCATCACTTGTACAGCAGGAGTTGGAACTTTCATCTTGGAATTTGGAACCCTTTCAAGACTCACAGGGGACCCGTTGTTTGAAGAGGTAGGAGACAGTTTGGTGATCTGAGTGGGGACATGCTTAGGCTGGGACTGAGGCAGCATGTTCAACCAGTGTTGCAGTTTGGAAACTTACTTACTTACTTACTTACTTACTTACTCATAGAGGTGAGCCCTTCTGGAGGAGCCGCCAATTCTGCAGCTACTCAAGAATTTCCTAGCATTTTGTGAAACCTGAAGGTTCTTTACCGTGTTCACAAGAGCCCTCCGCTGGTCCCTATCCTGAGCCAGATCTATCCAATCCATACCATCCCATCCTATCTCTCTAAGATCCATTCTAATATAGTCCACCCACCTATGGCTTGGTCTTCCCTGTGGTCTCTTTCCTTCTGGCTTTCCCACCAATATCCTATACGCATTCCTCATCTCCCCCATTCGTGCTACATGACCTGCCTAACTCATCCTGCTTGACTTGATCATTCTAATTATACTTGGAGAAGAGTAAAAGTTATGAAGGTCCTCATTATGCAGTTTTCTCCAACCTCATATCACTTCATCTCTCTTCGGTCCAAATATTCTCCTCAACACCCTGTTCTCAAACACCCTCAGTCTATGTTCCTCCCTTAATGTCAGAGACCAAGTTTCACACCCATACAGAACCACAGGCAAAATTATAGTTTTGTATATTCTAATTTTTAAGTTTTTGGACAACAGACAAGAAGACAAAAGGTTCTGGCCTGAATGGTAGCAAGCATTACCCGAGTTCAATCGCCTCTTAATTTCCTCCTGAATCAGGTTTCAATCTGTCATCATTGTTCCCAAATATCTGAACTGTGCCACATTTTCAAAACATCTGTTTCCTATCTTTATGTCATGATTTTGCCCTGAATTTTGTTGACGAGACAGTAACATATACATAGTTTTCTCTATGTTTACTTCTAGACCTACCTCTTTACTAATGAATGAATGAATGAACAAATAAGTAAGTAAGAGGTAGGCCTTGACCAGTCCATGACAATGAGTGGTCTGTTGTGTGTCCCCCCTCTGTTTCAACCCTTCAACAATCCTGCACTTCAAATGGAGTGCAGTATCTTACTTAAAAGGGTGTCATGGCAGTCACTTGGTTCCATGAAGCAGTGACCCACGTGACCAAATCTTCAATAAGTAATAGCCTTACAATTATATAGGACATACGTTGCTGATACATCTTTTTCTGGGCACCTTTCACAGAGGGAATTATTGGTTAACCCCAGTTTGAAAAGATGTCCTTTCAGATGGCAGTTTTTATGGATAGTCCTATTTTCCACTGTAATTGGTTTTTGTTTAGTTTAACAGTTTCTTGGTTCTTCTGGCAGAGTGTCCTTGTAGAAACCTTGTCCATGTTTGAGGCCTATTAAGGACACGTAGTATATCTGGTATCATATCATATTATATTTTATCTATTTGTTATATTTTACTTTTCATTTTATATCTTATTTTAGTATATAATGGACTGCTTCTGTATCTGCGGTGACTGTCTTGCCTGTACGGATTGCTTGAGGTAATAATAAATCAAATAAAAAAAAGAAAGAATGTATTCACAATATGGCATTTGAATCATTATAATTGGTCTTATTCAGGGAAATACATATCATGATAGATAACTTCACTGGACGATTATTTTATGCTTTTAATTACAGTTTTATGTATATATTGTGGCATATAGACACATTGCTAAATGGCAGCTCTGTAAACAGTGACCATTGCTACACAACAGCTTGGTAAATAATAGTCATTGCTATGTAACGCCCACAACATACAGGTACGTAGCAATAGAAGAACCATGTATTCTATGTGGTCCCTGCCTTGATTTTATAACTGGGAGATTTGGAACTTAGTGAGTTCAGCTGAGTTCTGCATGGAAAGCTTTGAAGATAGGACTTCAGCGTGTGAAGCTGAAGAATCTCAACTATTAGAAGCTGTTACCAAGGAACAGCTGGTGAAGACACAGGAGGCTGGAAAAGGCTTAGCTGGTGCTATGTTGATTCATGAGTTGTAGAGATCAGCGGTAGTTGTACTTGTAGTTCCATGTGGTGTGTATAAGTGCTCAATAAATGCATTCATCAGTCCATACCCTGTCTATAGTCACACACAAACACCTGACAGTATATACTCATATACAGGGTGTTTCACGACTTTAGGGCATAACTGCAGGAGGTGATTTCATAGGTCTTTGTGATAAAAAAAAGTTCATATAAATGTGTCGGATTTTGGATGGATACGGAGTTATGACCGTTTTTTTCATTCCCGTACATGCCCTCGTGTGAACCATGTCTGTCAGCTGGCGGCTCGCTATGTTTAGCCGGCTACAGACATAGCGTTCTTGTTATCTCGACACTTGAGAGCTATGTAAGGTGGGGTGGGTTGGTATGTCCGCCGTGGTTCACAATCGAGCGGCAGCCTGTGTTGCGGCTGGCGGTGGCATTTTAGAAAATCAGCTTTAAGCACCAATAAATTCAAATTAAAGGTAATTTCACGAAGTTAACTTTACATTCATACTTTAAATGTATCATGTATTATGCTGGTTTATTATTTTGTTCCGTTTATTTCAGTAATCATTACCTTCTATTCTGAGTTTAAAACGGTCATAACTCCATAATTGTCCAAAATCGGACACATATTTATATGTACTTTTTTGATCACAAAGACCTAGGAAATCACCTCCTGCAGTTATGCCCTAAAGTCGTGAAACACTCTGTATATACATTATATATATGTATTGTTTTCAGGTTGCTATAAATGCATTATATGGCTTGTATCATCACCGCTCACCAATTGGCCTAGTTGGCAACCACATTGATGTCCAGACAGGACGTTGGACAGCTCAGGATGCTGGAATAGGGGCAGGTGTTGACTCGTATTATGAATACCTGGCCAAAGGTTCCATATTGCTTCAGCGTCCAGAACTCATGCATATGTTTAATGAAGGGCGCATAGCCATTGAAAAGTATCTGAAGAGAGATGACTGGCATCTCTGGGTGTCTATGACCAAGGGCCAAGTCACATTACCTGTGTTCCAGTCTCTAGAAGCCTACTGGCCTGGAGTTCTGAGCCTTGTAGGTGTGTAATATTTGTAAGATAGGAGAATAAGTACAGAGCACTATAAAAATAATTCACAAACAGTAATATAGATCACACACTAAATATTCTGTCTGTACATAGTATATTCTTCATTCAGAAGTAGATCATGCTGTTAGAATTACATGTGATAACACCACTCACTTCCATCTAGTGCTGAGGTCAAGAATGGTGGAACTGTACTTCTAGCTCCCCCCATATGCCTTCATGGCATAATGCTTAGTTACAGTATTGAAGAGCAAAAATGTCTTTCCATTGTATGGGTATTATTTAATTACAGGTGATGTGAATAAAGCAATAAAGTCTCTCCACAACTATCATCAGGTATGGAAGCAGTATGGATTCACTCCTGAGTACTACAATATTCCGCAGGTACGTTTGCCTGAAGTAATTATCCATTAATTTTATTTGTGTTCATTAACCACTTTTAGTCCTTCTTGAGGACTACTGCCTAGTCATGGAGTGAAGGTTTGTGTGCCCCCAGTGACCTGGAGAGCTCTACTGGCAGGAGTGTAAGCCCCTGGTAAGGTCACACATGCCAGACAGATCAAAGGGTAGAGGCCAGATGAAACGTAGTCTCTGGTCCTCTGGTTTGGGGGTTAGCCATTGGGCTAACAGCACTACCCCAGAAAAATTTACTGTTACGAAACTATGT
Source organism: Cryptotermes secundus (assembly GCF_002891405.2). Taxonomy (NCBI): domain Eukaryota; kingdom Metazoa; phylum Arthropoda; class Insecta; order Blattodea; family Kalotermitidae; genus Cryptotermes; species Cryptotermes secundus. The sequence continues at coordinate 661,685 of NW_019736393.1, forward strand.
AGGAGGCAAGATCCACACAGGATTGTAGCATTAATAAAGAAGAAGAATAGAAATCTTGTAGTACCACAATAATAATATTGTTATAATTCGCTACTATGAGTGTGGTGGGCCTGGTATTTGAGAGTACCATTTGGATTATTTGTTCTGTAATTGTAGCACTCTTCCTTCCCAAATAAAAGTTGTTAATTTTGCTTCTGCAGTTTGTTCTACAAAACAGATATTGTTAGATATTGTTTCTACAGTGTACTGTCATACTTAACCCTAGATCCTTAGCAGGTCCTGAGATTCATTGAAATCAAGTGCGTAAGGTCTCAAACACCAGTTTTGAGTCATTAGTTCACAGATATGAGCCAGTTAAGGAACATTGGGCTTTCCACATTAAGTGGATCCAGACGTTTGAGGACATTTTTAGTAATCTCTTCCAATATAAAACTGCTCATCAAATTTAAGCATGCTTCACTGCAGCTCCAGTGATGGCCACTGATCAGGTTCAAAGCCCCACACTTGTGGCTGCAAATGATGCTACAGTATGTAAGAGGCTAATTGAACATGAGTACAACTTCATCTTTTATTTTTGCCTTACCAGAAACTTGTTTCAAAATGGAAAGTGTCAGTTTATGGCAGAACCTCATTTACATAATGTGTGTCTGTGTAACTGAACAATTTTACCACTCATATGAGGGTACAGTATGTTTATATCCATTTGGCCAAACATTTAACCATATGAATTTAGACTATTTTAATATTTTGTGTAAGTTGATACAAATGTGGATAAAAATGAAAACTTGTCAAAGAGTTCAAATTATAGTACACTTTGTTCAGACAGGTTGCAGTTACTGAACCCCACTCACCCATAGTCCCACAGAATACTGTAGACAGATACCATAATTATACTGGAAGTGTTTAGAAACTCAACTTTAAGTAATAAATTCAGAGAACAAACATAGTACATTCTCAGTATGCTTTTCTGTACCTTAAACAGAATAATGAGATGTGTTTATTTAATTTGTTATGAATTTAGGCCAAGGCTAAAAATGTAATTGCCACCAGTCTTTGTTTATTTGCCCATGATAAGTGTAATTCTGGAGCTGTGGCTGCAACTAGTAACTTTTCCTGCCATGTATTCTTCCAGGGAGAAGCAGGAACAAATCGTGAAGGGTATCCTCTACGTCCGGAGCTAATAGAGTCAGTAATGTACTTATACAGAGCCACTGGTGATCCATATCTACTGGAAGTTGGCAAAGATATCCTCCGTAGCATCCAGCACAGTGCCCGCACATCCTGTGGTTATGCTACAGTATGCATCTCTAATTAAGGAGGCAGATAATTCTGATATAAATACTTGTCATAAATGAGACCAAGGAACCTACAGAATCATATTTAAAGTTGAATGTATATTACAGTCAGGGCCAGAAATGGGGTGGAGATGGGTAGATGCCATCTCTTTACTTCCAAAGTCATCTTTCTTATAGCAAAACTGTTTATAGTGCCTTAAAATATAAGCGTTGTTCCCATGAATTTCTAACGTACAGTGCAATAATTTATTTTGTATATGTGTTGGTCATTCTCCTAGACTTCTGTACTGATCTGGAGTGCCTCCCTAGTTCTGAAAAACGATTTCCATGTCTGATCGCAGTATAATGTATCCACTGTTTATTACTGATAAGTCTGTGAATTACTGTGAAATATTTAAGACACTAGATACAGAGAAAGTTAATTAACACTATTTGGTGCATGAAATGGATTTTAGGTCATCCATCTATCTTTAGGTAGTAATTCAGTATTTTTGAATTACTTATAATGTCTTTGCTGCCTGAGTTCTAACTAAGAAGTTGTTATAGTTGTTACAAATGGTCAGAATGTAGACATCATGTACCTGGATCTGAATGTGTCTGTTAGTGAGCACCAGACATCTGTATTTTGCAAGTAAAAACACATCACAGAATTAAATAACTACCAATTTTCAATCACTTTGTCCCATGTCATGCATATTGTTGCCATAGGATGGATAGAAACTGATAACAAAATCTGTGTTGGGATTTTAAAAATCATTAAAATCATTTCATTCATCATATCACATATATGTGGCATTAAATATTTACTTTACATTATGCACATTTTTATAAAGGTTTCAGTATAAAGGAAACTTTCTAAAACATTGTGTGATTTGCATATAATTGACTGATTTGTGAAGGATTTTTTTATGAGTAAGAATTGCCAATATGAAATTATATTGCATTATTTTAATACAGACAAATATGCGCACATAACCAAGATATGCACCTTTCACCTTCTATACACTTAAGCACTTAAGAGGAAGGTATCTAAGAGTCATATTTTCTGGGATATAATGCTGCGTAGCATTTTGAAAGTCAACTGACATTTTGGAGGAACATCTCACCTCCATCTTCAGGGTTGAAGAATAGGCCAAGCACGAAACCAGCATGAGGCATGTAGCACGCAGAGCTCAGCTTGCTACTGGTGTTATAGCCCAGAAGATACAACTCTTCATAACCACTGAATTCATGAAGTATCTCAGGTTTTTTTGCCCTGAAATTTATACAAAGGCAGATATCTGAGTAGTTCCTCTGAAATAAAATTTTTAACTTTTCTTTGTCCTTATTGTATGCTGTTGCAGATTAAAGATGTTCGGGATCATCGAAAAGAAGATCGTATGGAGTCTTTCTTCTTGGCTGAGACCACAAAGTATCTCTACCTGCTGTTTGATACAGACAATTTTATTCATAATCGTGGCCAGCATGGCACGGTGGTGAACACTCCATGGGGTGAATGTGTCATGGAAGCCGGGGGTTACATATTTAACACTGGTCAGTTAATTCATTTAAGCAGCTATACATAGATTTTCATTTTGTGTTTGCTGTTTCCCTTTGTGTACTGTGGTTCACTTCATTTCTAAAAATATTATTTTGGCCGTAATGTTGAGTCATGATAACTAAATCTGTAAAATGACAGATTGCAACCTGGATGCTTTGTGTTTTATTTCTTGTAAAGGTGTTCATACTTGTCACTTCACTACACCATTCAGAATGTCTCCTAAGTATAAAGCCAGCTGAAATGTCATGCTGAGCACTCACCTGTCTAGTGCTGATGTTAATATGTGCAGCCTAATACAGGGTCTGGATGAAAGAATCCAAAATAAAAAAAGATTTATATCTCAGAAACTTATTGTCATACATGTATCTGGTGTAGACAATCAGAAAGAAAAACTCTGAAAGTTTTTTTTTTTTCATGCCCAGCTTATGCGAGTGCGCTAGCTAATGACCTTTGATGAGTTCAGTAACGATGTTGACACAATAGAACAGGTTCAATGCGTGTTGTGACTAGCAGGGCTGCAATCTCTTACAGCTGTCCAGCATCGTTTTAGAATGCAATATGGAAATCAGCCTCCTATACAGAAAAGCATTTAGTTCTCAGACAATGAACTGAGGGCTGCAGGTCGTCTGTTGCATGTAAAATCTGCTGGAAAGACATGGACCTCTCAAGAAAACGTCAATCACATTAGAGAGGCATTCCAGTGAAGTCCACGCAAATCAATTCTTGCTGCCAGCTTGTAGTTATGTACAAATTCTACATTCAGCAGTGCATGATGTGCTACACAAAAGGCTCCATCTAAGAGTGTACAAGATTCAAATGACCAAGTAGCACTCACAAGCTTCACTGTGGACATGCTAGAAAGACTTGACACATCACCCAATTTCCGCCACCGAGTGTGCTTCTTGGGCGAGGCGACGTTCCATGTCAGTGGAGTTGTAAACAGGTACAACTGCAGGATTAGGGGCAGTCAAAATCCACAGCCCCAAAGTGAACATGTGGGCCAGCTTGATGCACGACAGGTTGATTGGACCATTTTTCTTTTCAGAAAAGACTGTGACCAGATGTTCGTACATGGACATGCTGGAGTTGTATGCACTGTCTCAAGTACCATCTCAAACTATCCTCCAACAAGATGGGGCGCTGCCACATTTCTGCCACCATATTAGGAATCACTTGGGCAGAGAGATGGCTGGGAGATGGATCGGCCGAGGTGGACCAATTGCTTGGACTCCTATGTCACCAGATTTAACCCCATTAGATTTGTTCCAGTGGGTTTACGTGAAGAACATTGCCTACCAGGTTAAGATTAATGACCATCAACACTGAAAACCCGCATAAGGGACATGGCTATGGTATATGGTAACACTAAAGAGGCTTCAAGCAACGTGGAACAAGTTCGAAAATTGTCTGGATATTTGTTGTGCCACCAAGGGAGCCCACATTGATATTTACTGAGAAAGTTATATACTTTAATACTTTCCCTTTGTAATTCTATAACCCATAATTGTGTATAATAACTACTTTCTGGGATATAATTATTTTATTTTGGATACCTTTCATGCAGACATTCTGTATATTTCATGAAATAGTTGTAGGCATTGGGAGACCTTTGACCATTTTTCCCTTTCAAGACTGTAATCTGTGTTAAATGATACAAACTCCGTCCTAAGTGCAAACAATATACATTTATATGTCTTTGATCTTGCTCTTTCTACACTACATGTTTCGGCCTCTATCGGCCATCATCAGGTGTATACTCTTAACGTTGCTGCCACACTGAACCCAGTCTAAAACTTAACATTTAAAAACACAATGTCACGTTCTTCGTATTATCAACATCTACATCGTTGATATGTGTCTGGTATGTAGATTATGTNGGATGCTTAAATATAATATTGTAATCTGTGTGTCAGTATGAAATGCTTGTAGTTTTCACATAATCACAATAATGTATTGCACCAGTTAACTCTTTTGCTGCTGAGCTTTCAAAAATACGAGGTGTTTTAGCAGTCAATTCTTGCAGAACTTGGATTATTATGAGTTCAAACTTCAGTGTTGCAGCTGTTGCATTTATTCTGAGATCTGCATCCGAGAAGGGTAGAACATCCATAGACCATTTAGAGAAACTATCTCCAATATTAACTGAATTTTTTTACAAGAATTGTAGTAAACTATAGCTTGCTTAATGTTATGCCATGTTAGTAGCATTTTCAGTTGGTAAAGTGTGCAAACAAACATGGCTTCTTTTAGATGCAAACAGTTTATAAAATGTTATATTTTAGCGTCCTGTTGCACTGATTTAAGTCCATGATTTATTTAATCCGTCTTGCAGTGCATACACTCATTTTTCTCCTTCTCTCCCTCGCACTACATGTTTCGGCATAATAATGCCATCTTCAGGTGCTTACTTATCCACGTCAAACCAGTTCATTGCATGCCATGTTCNATAGAATACTGCAGTTCCATGCATTTGTTCTTTTCAGAATGTAAGATTTTCTCATAAGAGAAAGAATATATTTAAGACTAAAACAGGGATAAATGACAGTATTACTTTGTTTCCAAATTGATAGAATGTTAGTTATACATTTTATGAACCAGAATATTATATGTAACTAAATCTAATACATTCTCCTAAATCAGAAGGAAAAGAGTCAGGAAAGAGTAAAATTATGGAGGAAAATTTATAATGTCTAATGTGCATATTTATTTTACCTCTTTACTGTGGGTATGCGGTAGCGTAGTGATTAAGGTACTATGCTACAAGCTGGAAGGTTGCGGGTTCAAGTCCCGATGAGGTCATTGGATTTTTTTTTCAGTTTACCTAATCCTTCCAGCCACACTAGGCCCTGGGGTTTACTCAGCCTCTAACAGAAATGAGTACCAGGAATTAATTAAATGATTTTCCTGGGGAGTGAAGCTCAGCCAGCGTGTAAGGTGACAACCTTACAACCATCTTAACGTCTCACAACCCTCACAACCACAACAGTGGTACTAAAATGAGTACTGGGTTCCATGCAACTATGAACACAAAGTATTATATATTGTGGATCGCTAGCCCTGTAAAATTATGATTCTAATTTGAGCTGAGAAGTGAAGCAACTGAGTGAGAATATGGGGCAGATGTGCAACATTAACATATGTCTTGTTTTACTTGCTGTAGAAGTGACTTTACATGCTAAGTGAATACTGTGTCATGCTTGATAGTTTTGAATCTTGCCGTGAATGAACTTCACTTTGCCATGTAGTACTAAAAATATATTCCTCAACTATCAGACATTCACATGCTGCAATATTAAAAGAACCTCAATGCTAGTAAATGTGAAGTGTCATGTAGGAACAGGTGATACATTGTACATCTGAGAAGTACGCCTATCTTCATATGATCTATAGTGAGACGTAATTTAATGATCCTGATCCTGCATGCGTGTGTCGTAGCAAGCCCAAACTCGGGCAAAAAATGTTGCTCTGTTGACAGATCTTCATTTCAACTCCAAATGTTGAAGAGCGCAGTTGCAGGCTTGCAGCATTCAGATTACGTTCTGCCATATCTAACAGACTGATGTTCATTTTGGTAACACATGGCCAAGACAGTTGTCAGCCACTGCTGTTTTGATGCAGGAAGAGCTGAGCATTGATACACGTGATTATTATGTCGTTGCCAGATTGTCGTTAATAAATTATTTGTTTTACAAAAATTAAGCATTTTAAAGCAGAAGAATCTCAAAGTAGTGTTTTCTTTTTCATTCTGAGTAATAGTTTGATGTCAGAAGTTCAGATGTACATAATATAAAATAAATTAGCTGAACTATTTGCATGTAATTTGTTCTGTTATATGGATACTTAGTTTTGATTAATTTTAGACCTTGTAGTAGGGGAAATACAGCAGAATCATGTTAATTGTGCTGCTTTTTAATTTCATTAACTGGTCGTAAATAATGTTTAACCTTCTTTTTGCCCAGCTTATACTGTAGTTAATATATACTGATTCAGAATTGTCCCATTTGTCACATTTCTCCAGGGCTGTAGCAAGATGAAGTGAGATAATAGCTGAAGTATTGTGAAATTTATGCTCATCTGTTTCACAGAAGCTCACCCAATTGATCCTGGTGCTCTCCATTGCTGCAGTGAACATCGCATAGCTGATGTTCAGAATATGATGACAAGTCGAGATTATGGAACTTTGAGGGGTGATCCATTAACTGTTAGTCATAAATCACTGCAGGCTGACCAATCAAAGAAAGGTAAGTAATATATGGGTAGGTACCTAAGGTACAGTATAGCCCCTCGTTGGTTTGAAGTTGGATAGCCCTGCTGTAATATATAGACTGCGTGTGAAGTATATGCTCTTGGTAATGTAGGCAGATGAAGAATTTTGTGATTGTTCTGTGTCCTATAATTTCATGAAGCAGAATGTATTATATAATTTTAATTGAGCATATAGTACTGCACTATGATGATCTACAACAATAACTAATGAAAACAGTACTATCACAATGTGAATTTTAATACAACTAATTAACTAATATCATTGTCATTTCTGTTTTAAGGAAAAGTTAGTCACTGACTCATGATAGATCGATGTAAATAGTTTTTAATTAATTCAAGTTTCTAGCCTACTTTCCTCATTTTGAAAAAATAAAAGGAGGCCTTATGAGATCACCTTACTGTCTATGTGTCTATGTATCTGTGTGTCCCCCTATCAATTTTTGAATACCTGAACAAGTCTTACTTCAACTTGGTATGAATATCATGGCATGTGAGCCCATCTCAACAGCATACTTCATAAATCCCTACCATCAGTCTGTGTGTCTGTATATGTATCTCCCTTATAGTTGCTAGACAGCAGATCAGTAGACACTTTTCTTGTGGCAATGAATTCACACAAGAATAGGATAAATGTTGGAAGCGTTATTTTCCGTGTGGTCCTTATCATATCGAAGGAGAATCTTTGAATCTGTCTGTGTATCCCCTTTGGTTGCTAGGCAATGGCTCAGTAAACACATTCCCACAAGTCTGTGGCCTGTAGTCTGCAAGTGAACTATACTGACCAAGGGACTGCCACTTGTCACGTAGTTAGTGCCAACTTTATCGGATAGAAGGTGTCACATTGTCAGCACAGCAGATCCCCACGGCCCTCATTTTTGGTACAGTGCATGTTGTATCAAAGGAAAGTAGGCAATTAGTGTTGTATTTTAGCATCCTGTTGCATTGATTTTCATCCATGATTATACACAGTTGCCATCTTGTAGTGCACTCAATTTCACCTGTTACTTCACGACGTGTTTCGGCAACATAGTGCCATCACCAGGTGCCCTAATTACATTAATCTATTTCATTGCTTGCCTTTAAAAAATTATTAAAAGTATTTAAAAAGTGCGTATATATCAACTATAATAAATTTACACACACTAAAACTTGTTAAGATTATTCATCTTATGTGTCATAAATAAAACTTGTGTGTGGTTCTTCCACTAAGGGAGTCGTTTTTCTTATATTCTGTGTAAACCGTGTCTTGTGATGTGTGTTCCCTTCTTAGCTGCGAGTGTTGTAATACTTTTTAAATAATTTTATAAAGGCAAGCAATGAAATAGATTAGCGTAATTAGGGCACCTGATGATGGCACTGTGTTGCCGAAACATGTCGTGAAGTAACAGGCGCAATTGAGTGCACTACAAGACGGCAACTGTATACATATCGTAGGCAATTAGTTCTTAACAGAACTTCTTGTCCCTTTAAATGTTTAGCATGTCCACATTTTGGCTGCATCAACAAACAGGCATTTAAATGAAAGACAGTAATTTAATTTTTCCTTTAATTATATTCATGAGTAGACTGAGCCTAATGATGATCATTTAGGCCACTGCCTGCCACTTGTATGTTTATTATTATTCTGATTATGCAGTTTTACCAATTAGTCACATCATAACTGTTCTGTTTTGTGTGTACTGAAACTGTCTGAATAATATTACTGGGCACTGGTCTTGATATTTGTTGTGTTGTGACGGTTGTAATAAAGAGGTTGAATAATATTATGGTTCCCATTTTCAGAAGTTTTCTGTGCCACCTTGTTGGTATTACATGGTAGTAAATAGAAAACTACAGAGGTGGGGGCACCTCTGGTGGTGTGATATTCATACCAAGTTTCATGAAAATCTCATTTTGTTCCATGGAACAAACACACAGACATGATGATGCCATAAGCGTACCTTTCATTATAAAGTAAGGAAGTAGGCTAGAAAGCAAATATTGAAAAGTATTTACTCTCTTTATTTAATTCTCAGAAAATACATTTTAAAGGTGCCGCTGTGGTGTAGTGGTCAGAGATACTGGCTACAAATCCAGAGGCCCCACGTTCCATTCCTGGCACTATCAGATTTTCTGAGAAGTAGCGGGTCTGGAATGGGGTCCACTCAACCTCTTGAGCATAATAGAGGAGCTATTTCAAGGAAATAGCAGCTCCGGTCTAGAAAACTGAAATTAATGAATTTGGGGATCTGTTGCGCTGACCACGTGACACCCTCTATTTGCAAAAGTTGGCTCTAACTTCGCCAACAAGCGGCGGTTGCTCGGTCGGTATAGTTCACTTACAGACTGCAGGCCACAGAGTTTGTTTGTTTTGTTATTATATTTGCTTGCCAGTATACTATTACGTATAAGAAAAATTGGGATAACTTAATGCTTACCTCCTGTTCTTTTACTTACTTACTCATGGAGCTAAGGCCTTCTGGAGGAGCCACCAATTCTGCAGCTACTCAAGAATTTCCCAGCATTTTATGGAACCCGAAGGTTCATTACCGTGTACACAAGAGCCTTTCACTGGTCCCTATCCTGAGCCAGATCTATCCAGTCCATACCATCCCATCCTGTCTCTCTAAGATCCACTCTAGTATTGTCCACCCACCTACGCCTTGGTCTTCCCTGTGGTCTCTTTCCTTCTGGCTTTCCCACCAATATCCTATACTCATTCCTCTTCTCCCCCATTCGTGCTACATGACCTGCCCACCTCATCCTTACCTCCTGTTGTCTTACTTCTCATATCTTTCGTTAAGAATAAGAAATGTTTTTTGTGTGCAGAAGATAAATCCAGCTCTGAGCATCTACACATGGAGAAACAAACAGTGCCTCCAATTCCTTCATACACACCAGAAAATAAAGCTCCAGACTCCGCTGAAGACGTCAAACAATTTAAAAAAACACAAGACCATGTTGAAAGACTTCTGTCAGACATGGGCGATGCTGTTGATGTTATACGTGCATCCACACAAAATGACAATCAGCTTCAAGAAGCCAAAGAAACATCTTACAGTAAAAGCGAACAGTATAATAAAACTGTACCAACTATCAGCATATTTGACAGGACGTCTGAAGATTTCCCAGTTGAATTAAATTCAAATGTACTGGAAGGGAATGTGAGTATGTCAGAAGGTAAAGTAAAGAGTGATAAAGTGATGGAACCTGAACTCATCAAGGGTCAGGAGAACAAGCCCGTGATTCCAGCAGCAGGGACAGATGATTTTCTGGAATATCGAGCAGATGACAGCGATAGGGTATATGCTGTGAGGAACTATGAAGAAGGAGCACGTGATAATGATGAAGACAGAGATCCAGAGAAGTTATATGATGGGAGTTCAGTGCAGCATAATTTTTCTGATCAAGCAGTGGCAGCTGACTCTGGAGAAATAACAGTGGAATCTGAGATACGAGCACAATCAGGGGATCATACAACTGAAGAGGTAAGTGTAAAATAATTTTATTTTTTTCTTGGCAGCATTCTATCATCTGGAACCAGGATAGCTCAGTTGGTTTAGAGATGGGCTACGTGTTGAATGTCCAAGAAATTGGGGCACAATTCCCAGGAAGGGCAAGAGAATTTTCTCCTTTCCACAGCATCCATACAAATTCTGAGACCCATCCAGCCCCATATACAGTGGGTACTAGGGGCTCTTTCCCTGAGGATAAAGTGGCTGGGGCATGAAGCTGACCACACTCCCCCATCTAGTACTAAAGTCAAGAACCGTAGACCTATGCTTCAAATCCATACATCTTCATGGCATTGTGCTTGATTAATTAAGCGCAGGGACACCTTTACCTTTTTTACCTTTATAGTCTATCATCCATTAATCTTAACAGAATTCTGTGATTATTGAGGTGTCTTATAAGCACTGAGTATCTTTGTAATGATGGTTGGATTGTATGTTCACATGCATGCATATTGTAATAATCATTAAAATAAACTTTATAGGAAATGACAGATACGCAGTCTGGGTTCCCAGAATTGATGAGGCACTTCCTGTTGATGGCAGCAGCACCAGCAAAACCTCGGTTTGATCCTCAGTCATTACTAGAAAGAATACGTTCTGAAGCTAAATATAAGAACAATGCAACATGGGAACAGGACTACCAGCTACTGTCTTGTGCTGCTCAGCCATTTCTGCAACGACTGTCAATGTCTGGGGAAATTTTTGATTCATCTTAATATCAGCTGTAGGGAGAATACCAGCAAATGTATTAACTTAAATCAAATATTGATGAAAAATAAATGTTACAGTGGAATCCTGGATGTAACAGTGTGTCTATTTGGATTATGACGGATGTGGCATGGACATATATCATGTTTGCCAGTATACGTACGTCTGTTATGGAAGTTACATAATACTTAGAAAGCTTGTGTGTGTTCCTATACGGACTTTTCTATGCATTTTGTTTAAACACATTTTAAGCAGCCTAACTAGATTCATGGGTGCCCCAAACTATATGAGAATATTACCTCCTACCTGAATCATAGGCTTTCTTGAAGTCTATGAATAGCTGATGTGCTGCCTCATCATACTCCCTTTTTCTCCCCAGTATCTGATGACAGCAAAAGATTGATCAGTAGTTGATCTGTTGCATCAAACCCACACTGATGATCCCTAATATTTTCATCTATACATCTGGACTTAAACTTGTGAGAAGAATATTGGATAAAATTTTGTATGAAGTTGATGGCAGCGATATCCCACAATAATTACTACAGTTAGTTTATCACCCTTCTTGTGAACTTGTAGAATAATAGACTCCTTCCACTGATCAGGCAATTTTTCCATATTCAAAATATAATTAATTATCTAATAGATCTAAGAACACAATATTTCATCTTCTGCTTGAATGACTTCTGCCAGAATTTGAGAACTATCTGGAAATTTATATCTTTTTAACTTTGCAGTAGCAGTTTCAACCTCAAAAGGGCTAGGATCAGGTACTAACAGCTCAGCTGTGTGTATTTCTTCCTGACATCATTGACCCTATGTATGTGTACATTAAATAACTGAGAAAAGTAGTTCTTCCACCTATTCAAAATGTGGGAACCTGCAAGCAGATCACAATTCTCATCCTTCAGTAAGATACTTCTAGCTTGGTGAGCCCTCTTAAATTCATTTATTCTATACAGGTCTAGTGTTCTTGAGCTTACTGTTCACTGCAAACTCCTCAGTTTTGTCTTTCAGATGTTCCCTCTTTTTATTTCTGAAATGCCTGCTGGCTTCATGTCTTATGTTCTTCAAATTATCCCCATGTATTTTGCTTGGATTGTATAACCATTGCAGTTTTACTTGTTTCCTCTGATATAATAATTTTGAACATCCTTCGTTGAACTATGGCGTATGCTTCCTCATTTCTTCATAACCTAGACTGTTTGGCTGAAATGTTGATATTATCTCTAATAGTTTCCAAAACTCTATTGATGTCAAAGCTGTGAGGTTTTGACATGATACTGCTCTTTACCCTCTACCTTGTTTAATTCCCTGAGATAGAACCTCTACATATGAGCTCTGAGCATTGTTTAGTTACTCACTGCATTTCCTGAAATGTTGTCATGACTAGGTAATGGTGAGTTTCACTATCTGCTGCCCTGAACAATAAGACTTTGAGTGTACTGAATGCCATCTACTATCTATAAAAATATGGTCAAAGATAGCGAACAGTAAGGTAAATGCAGTTACTTGAGCTTTTTTTTAATATATTACGAAATAAAACTAGCAAGTAATAATTATGAGTTTGCTACAGGTATCATCACAAGATATGAAATGTGGTGGGAATAGATTAATGTGTTGATATTCCATTGGCGATGGAAATCCTTTTGTTACCAGCAGCTTCCCTAAATACATGTATTCCATGTATGTAATAGTTCACAGTGTCCAATGCATTTCAGTAGGGAGGTGTTTGATTGATGTAAATGTTATGACTTTACAGACACTGTTCAGAAACTTTCTCCCCATAAATAGTTTTGCAACCGTGACCACCTCTGCTGCAGAGGCCCTTACTCCATTGTTATTTTTAACCAAGTTTAATATCACTTCACTCATCCTTTCCAAAGGATTTTGATTCCAGCACCAAAAAAAGACAACGGGCAAAAGAACTCTGCAGCAAAAGAGATCTGGTTGCAAAATTATTGCTATTCTTGTGAACTATTGTTTCCGAAGTGAGCGGGAAGGGCAGGACGCATAGGATGGTGGTATAATAGCATACCGTCTTATAAGTATTTAGTGTACGTTTGCGTAGAGATGGCAGCAATAGAGCACTCGTGACGTCACGGCGGCCAAGTTGCCAATCATGAACGAAGAGTTTCATGGGCACACGACGTTGGTACCGTTGGTAAGGTTGGTACCGATGGTACCGATGAACTGAACGCCGATGAAAGGGTAGGAAGGAAAGTTACATGTGGAAGGAATGTGTATTTGAAGTACTAGCTTAGAGTTATTTTCGGTAAGTTGATAAATGTAAAAAACTGCTAAATTCTGCTAGATTGGAATGGTTGTCTAAGTTATAAATGTTGGATACCTGTGAGGAATGTCAAACGTTTTATTTCGTGTAATTTCGAAAGTGAGGATATTTTGTAAAGGGTGCCATGTTGGAGGTTTTCGGAATGTGCAGGTTTATAAATATTTCAAATATTTAAAAAAAATGTGAGATATCAGCAATCGTGGAATAGCCTTGGGATACACAGTGATATGATGCACCACTTAACTTAAACTAAAACGCTTGATGTAACCAAGCTGTGCCGGAATGCTCAGTGAGGCGATGTTTCTATTGAACATAAGGGTACTCGTAGGGACCCAGGTCTCAGGTGCAGACCGACATTACCTGCTCTTTTACGTGGAGAATGTAGCTCTAGATCATGGCAACAGATAATTGGCATGTAAGATGGGATGTGTTGTAGGATACAGAATACTTGTTATTTCAATGTATTGCAACGTTGGGACTGCTTGTTGAGTACAGGAAATTGGTAGATATAGGCACCGAAACGGACTGACGACCAATCTGCTTATCGGAGGCAGCTTTGAGGAAAGTAGAATGTATGCATAGTGAGGAGGATGTCCCTATTATTACTAGCCATTTGCTCATCTTTAATGAGTTCCTGTGAAATCTTTAATGATGCGCACAATGTGTGTTTCAGTGGATGCAGGAGGGAGGAGTGGACTAGATTCTAAGTACGTGGTATACACCTGGTGTTCAAGAGAATCCACGTCTTTCGAGACAACATTATGGTTCTGAATATGTGAGTACCTTTTATACACTGGCACCATGATCTGTAGGTAGGAATGAAATAACTGCTCATAATGTACATGACTGGAGACTGAATGTGGAACATTATTTAAAAAGACAAAAAAAAAATGTATGGTCAAAAGCATGTGTTCGTCTCTCAGGAGACCAGGGCAGTGTGTGGAAGAGTAGTAATTTAACTCATGGTTATGCGCAGTTCCCCAAAACTCCAGTGTAACTTAACAGTTATAAATCAGGCCAGTCTTCAGTAATACTAAGCACTTTAAAGTATAGAGTTTTGAAAGTTTTAGGTCCTTGGGAATTTTGAAGTGTTGGATGTGTGCAAAATCTTTAATAATGTCACGTGTTGGGTGTATAACGTGACAAATAACTTCACGCCGTATTGGATATAGCAAATTTTATTCCTCACTTGCTCTTACAATCACACCATTTACAATCTCACAATTACTGCCATTGGCAGTATCACAAATACTAGACTGCAATTAACTGGTTACTCTTTCTCTAGTAACTGTCTCAATCGTCACTTTCTAATCACTCACTACTGACTGACCTACTGACTGACTGACTGACTGAATACTCTTGAATAGTCTTCGCTGCTCCTTATTTAGCCTTGTTACGGACAACACAGAAAACAGTTACGTAATAGACACCACTGTTGCGTAACATCGTATTTGCTGATAGCCTAGCAATGCTGTCAGGTGTTGTTTACTGCTGCATAGCAACCGTGGCATCCCGTGTTACATCACCGTGGCAATGGTTGCCTGGCGCCGCCGCTCCTCTGCCACGTCACTGCGGGGAAGGGGGTGTCTACCGAGCATTGCACACTGATGGACGGAGTGGGGATATGTGACGTCACTCGCGAGATCAGAGAGTTCATGTGACCCCCACCTCCCACTGCACCATCCACGTCACAATAATTTGAAGGTTTTCGACAGCATGAGCCTGCTGTGTGGTGGTCATTGATGTTATACCCCAGTTGTTACAGGCTCAGGTATCTGAACCAGGCCCTTCCCTGCCCAAATGCATGGTGAAGCGATTCATGAACCGAATATGACAAGTTTTGTGTCTCCACCATACTGTATTAGGTTATTGTAGCACAATAAATAAGAATAATGTTGGTGTGGGCTTCTGTGGCATAGCATTAATACCATTTAAACCAGTTTCCCTTGAATCAACTGGTACTATGAAATTGTAGTATTATTAGTTGTGCCCTGTTAGTGAAACATGTAGGGTGTACAGTTGTGTTTCTTGTGTTGTTGCCTGTTTTGCGGGGCACTGACAGAAGTAGGGTGTAAAGATCAGCTGGATTTCTTTAGACTTGATTTAGTTTGATGCTGGGTATGTAGATTATTCTAGTGAGAGGAAGAAAATAAGTATTCAGTGGCAGGTTGAGATGCGAGGTTAACAGAAGTATGTTGGACAGATTTATTAATTTATTTATTTATTTCGCCCCTAGAGATCATTGTTACATGATATAGGACAAGTCAGTTACTGTACATTGGCGGATTACAATAAGAGAGTAAAGTTACAATAGTTACAATTCTTTACAATAGTTAGAGTTCTTGATTATTTTCCAGAATTATGTTAATGTTTATGAAGTGTTATTTGTTTAAGATGTGAAGCATGTCATTGAGTGTCTTATCATCCCACAGCTGTGCAGAAGTAATGATGATATTTGGGTGTCAGATATTAGTATCGTCCCTTAACATTGCTGGAAATGCACTCATAACATTGCCTAGTATTTCCATTCTCTTCTACTAGTGTGAAGATTATATTGCTTTTAAAGAAACAAGATCTGTGAATGCAGACGTCCTCAGTTTGTTATTTGTATTAGAGACACGAGAAGTGCATGTGGTCATCCTAAACCTTAGCAAAGCCATTAAGTGACTGATTGAACATTAAGAAGCAGTGCTCTGGAAGCAAAATATGACGGTTGAAAATCACTGTTGTCACGGAGATGTCCATTGGATATGTTGTGTAGCCAGTTGAATCCACCTGTGATCCAAAATTCAGCTTCTTGATACTTCTCTTTTGATGCTATTCTGCCATGAGGTGTTCTATCTTACAAGGATCCACTTTCCAGAAAATTTGATGTGAATGTCATGTGCCCTGTCATCCTTCCTACCTGCGAGGCTACAGAAGTGTCTTAGAGATTGCCATGTCAGAAATTCGATGTAACATGTGGTAGGGTAGTTGGTTTAGACCCTATGGTATAAGCTGGAAGGTCAGGTGTTTGAGTTCTGATGAGGTGGATTTTTTTTCCTTCAATTTACCTAATCCTTCCAGCCACACTATGACCCTTGGCTTCAAATCAGCCTGTAAGAGAAATGAGTACTAAGAATCTTCCTGCAGGGTAAACGGCAGCCAGCATGTAAGAGTGACAGCCTTAACACCATCTTTGAGCTGATTGTATAGAAAATGGGAGAGCCTCAATGTCTCACAACCCTGTGGCCTTCTATGGCCAGATACAAGGACAGTTTTTTGTTACCTTTTTATGTTTATTGTTAGTTCAGTGTCCTGACTTGCTAAGATTTGATCCTTCTTAGGTTTAAATATCTTCCTGATAATTTTGTTTGACTTGTGATGAGAACATAATATCTGACACCATGGAGCTTGGTATAGGAATATTACTGTCTTTCAACCAAGTGAGAATGGTTTCTGTTATAGAGAATGGTGGTTTCATACTGTTAGCTTCGGGTGTTCGAGTTACACTGCATGTAATTCTTTTAATCGAAGCAGCTGTAAGGACCCTAGTAGAGAATTTGAAGTAGTAGTGTTAGACAGACCACCAGAAAGTTCTTCGCCAGAATGCTGAGTGCAAGTTATTAGGCCTTCTATGTTGCTGCCACAGTTTCAAAGCAAAGTCCATGTGATCACTTTGTTATATGCTACAAAATGGGTCAGTATCTTGAAACAAGGTACATCTTTGAAAACTGTTAGATGGCCCTGTGTGTTGTATTGTTTCAAATTTTGCCATATTGTGGATGACTTCTGGAGGTGAGAAAGGGAATTGAGGTTCAGCTAGTGGCTAAGAAGTGTCTGAAGGTAAGATTTGTTTTTGTTAGAAAATGTACTGTGGGCTGTTATTGAAAACTGTGTCACAGTTATACCTACCTTCACAGTACATGCAACTGGATTTGCAACAGTGTTTCCAGTGGTCTAACTGCTTGTATGATGATTTCATAATTTGTGCAAGATAATGATTTTGCAGTCAATGTTTCAAGGAACGTATAGCTCTTGTTGCACAGTTCATTCATCCACAGTAGCCCTGAGCTTGTGAAGGAAGTACTTGTTGAGCGCACACAGCTGTGAGATATGTCTGTTATCAATGAACTAGCCACACGTGTAGTGGGTCATAGTGAAATGTGTCAATAATGAGACACATGAGTGTGTTTAGACTGGAAGTAGTTTTGCCAGTCAGGACTGCATATAGTGTATGAGCATGAGTAAGACATACTTTTGTGATCACATATTGGGAACTGAAGTGCATGCCCGTGATGACAGCAGGGTACTTTTTGAGACTAAATCCAGAAGTATGGAATTTTACTAAATATATATATATATTCTTAGTCAAATTCCATATATATATGGGGGCACATAGTAGTGTAGTTGGTTGAGGCACTATGCTACAAGCCTGAAGGTTGTGGGTGCAAGTCCTGATGAGGTCATTGGATTTTTTCAATTGACCTAATCCATTCAGCCGCACTATGGCCCTGGGGTCAACTCAGCCTCTAACAGAAATGAGTACCAGGAATTAATTGAATAATTTTCCTGGGGAGTAAAGCGCGGCCGGAGCATAAGGCTGACAACCTTACCACCATCTTTGAGCCGTTTGTCTAGATAATGTGGGACCCTCAACATCTCACAACCCTATGGGCCTTCACGGCCTGTTACAGGGATAGCTTTACTTTTACTATATTTTACTTTAATGTAACAGCTATGTAAATGAAAATAGACATATAAGTACCTGCCAGTCTTAGAGACTTTTTGTTTCATGATTATATAATGACACATGGTTGAGAGATTGAATTTTATAAAGAGAGCAACAGTTATAAAATCAAATGCAGCAATAACAAATTTTAATGCCCCACTGTGGGAGAGATAAGCTCATGGTAACTGGTTAAAAGATCTATGTATGGCTTGTCTTGTATTCAGTAGGCAGATAGTAACCAGCACTGTTGCTGCACTACCATATTCAGTTATGTAAGGCTCCATATAATTGTTAGTGTGTTAATAATCCTATATAGACATCAGTGATGAAACTCTTACTCCAAATAATGAAGTTTTATGAAATTTGGATAGGAACTGAACACCCAGAATGTCTCCCCCCTCCTGCTAACCTGTATCGAACTCATGAGTAAAGATATGTGTCACGTCAGACTGTAAGTATAGGTTAGGCTTTATTTGGAAATTCAAAATCAGAACCAACCTGAATTTGCATACTGATTACATAATATATCTGCAAGAAAGAAATTTTTAAGGTGTTTATTCATTCCCTGAACACAATGTAGCGACTGGATTCTAATTTTATTACTCGTATTGTGTAAGGGGTTATATTGTTACTATTAATTGTTAACAGTCCTGGAGAAATATCAGGAAGGAAACTGTTGTGCCCAGTGATGAATGGTGTTAAGTTTCTGAGTGAGCAAAGGCCCATAATGTTAGCCTCTCCATCTACCCCTTCAGCTATGTATCTTCTGTCAAAAGCCTTTCTTTGAAAGTTAAGGATTACATTGGAGACTTGTCATCATTATAGATGGAGTGTCATAGTTAAAAATTTCTAGGGGAAATATAAGTTCTTGGTACAAGACATTTGAGCCAGGGGCTTGATGATGTGCCCCGCTTAGGCGATTGGTTATCATTATTTTAGTAAACGATAAAAATAAAAAGAGTAGCGTAATTTAATGTCTTTGGTTATCATTATTTTAGTAAATGGTAAAAACAAAAAAGGTAGCATAGTTTAATGTCTTATAAGAGTTGCAGAGAAATAATTGATATAAAATAAACTATTTTTCAAAAGACAAGTCAAATTATTGGGAGCCCTAGGCACAAAGATCAGAGGAGGATATCTGCAGAACTGAGAAAGAAGACCCTGCACTTGGAAGTCAGACAAGAAAACGGACAGGTCACCAATGTATCTTGGATTGCAGACAGAGAGGTCATCACCAATTTCCTACTCTGTCATGGGCAGGGAATGTATCTGAGCAGGACAAAGGGGGTAGGTCAAGTCCTGAGGTTAAGAATAGGGCCTCGGGGGTAGAAAGGCCAGAGTAGGGGACTTAGTGTGAATTCAGCAGGGCTAAACTAGGTTTATTGTAAATGTGAGTATTATTTTGGAGGGAAAAAAACGCCCATTGTTGTGGGTATTGTCAAACTGGTTTCAGAAACTGGATCTGTATCTGTGGGCCCAGTGAACAAGACTGGCTCTATGTATTGGGGTGAACTGAGCAGGAATCATTCCTCCCTTACACATCATGACAGAAACAGATGCAGTTTCCCAATCATATTCCCACCACACGTCACTGATGAGGAATCCTCAAGTTTCAGACCAAGGAAGGGGGCATGTAGGAAGTTCCTTTTCCCCACTGCACAAGAACTCAAATTTATTTTTTAATGGCCTGTCATCTTAAGTGATAATTATTGATAATATTGTTTGAAAATGTAAGATCATAAAATTACTGACACTGTCAGCCTACTCCATGAAGCAGAGTTGTTTTTGAGAAGCTGATAAATGGTACCGCAACCAGTTAAGAGATTTCCTGCATTTTATGAAATCCAAAGTTCATTACATGTCCACAGTAGCCAACCACTGATCACTGTCCTGAGCTAGATGAATTGATACTACACCCTTCCATCCTCTTTCTGTAAGATCTGTTTTTAGCCTACTTTCCTTATAATAGGAGGCTTATTAGATCACCTTGCTGTTTGTGTAGCCCCCCCAACTTCTGAAAACCAGATAGTGCAGTCAGGAGAGTTGGGTTTGTGTGCTCTGTGACTGACTGCAAAGCATGGCCCTCAGCAGAGTTTTTTTTTTTTCTTCTTATAACTTTGGGTCTAACTGCAGAGAAAATACTGCTTATACCACTTATACACGGTGCCAAATCCTA
Organism: Cryptotermes secundus; assembly: GCF_002891405.2. Lineage (NCBI taxonomy): Eukaryota > Metazoa > Arthropoda > Insecta > Blattodea > Kalotermitidae > Cryptotermes > Cryptotermes secundus. Next base: position 682,168 of record NW_019736393.1, read on the forward strand.
GAAGACTGCTTTCTTCAAAATACTGCTTGCTACAGTTCCATGTTGTTAGCCTCCTATATGTGAATCCCCACTATTGTTGCTATGCAACGGGTCAGTAGTAAGCATGTTCCATGCCAACAAATGCCTACACAAGGATAGAAGAATTTGTGGACAATGTTTTATCAAAGAGAAGTAGGCGATCAGTTCTTCCCAGAACTTCTTGCACTGTTATAATCATGTCTATGCCTAGGTCTTCCAATTGGTCTCTTTCCTTCAGGTGTTCTCTCTCACCAATGTTACACACCCCACTCATTTCATCTTCATTTGAAGCTCCTTATTATGCAGTTTTTAAACCTTCCCGTCACTTCCTCCCACTTAAGGCCAAATATTATCTGCACCCCATTCTCAAACACTTCCAGCCTATTTTCTTCCCCTAACGTGAGACCAAATTTCAAGTTTCTTTTACCAACACCATTATAATGAAACCCTCATTTAATGTTCTTTGGGGAGTGATGGATCTGAGCACTAAATTGAGGAAAACTAACACTGAAACTTTCAACCTTAGCTGAGGTAAGCCCTTAAATCAAGGGATGGTAAATGGAGGCTCCACTGTATTTGAATTCAGTTTGTGAGAATTAATATCATTGTTGCTTCTTTTCAGATCCCTAGAAAGGCACCAGCGATGAAGGATGTTGTAGATGGTTGCAGGACTTGCTGCCTGGCACTCCCCCCAGTGACCATCATCCATGAGGAGTCCTGTGACTACAGATCAAGAAAGGTGAACCCAGGAAGTCCCTTCTCCTGCTACACAGGAATGCTGAGGAGTTCCTCTAGTTAAGGTGTGTGTCAAATAAGATGATAATTATGGAGTATGGCAATTGAAAATTAGGGAATCATCTTGTATTTGTACCCTCTGTACTTGATATAAGTAGGTGGGACAGCTCAGCCCATCAAGTGACTGGCTCTGAGCTTGATGATGAGCTATGTTCTTGGGCTGAAGTGGCTGGATCATGATGATTGCTGCTGTCTCTAGTATTCTGGCCAGAATATGTGCTTCCTTTATGTCTACATTTTCGTAGGGTCCTTAGAGGTTATTCATTACTTAAAAACTTATTATAGAGAATCTGCAAATCAACATCAATAATAGTATTAGTATAATTTCTTTATTAAAATCGTCACAACACAACTATATCAAGGTTGGTGCCAATTTTGGCTCTGCTACATGTTTCGGCTACCAAAAGCCATCGTCAGGCAAATACATGGCCAACATATATACACCATTGAACTGCAGTACTAGTAACATTGGATACAATAATATTAATTATATTAAAATACTTGGCATAAAAGTACAATAAATTAGACTATATAAAACGAAAGTTATAGTATAAAACAAGATTAAAATTCTTCAAGTGATGCTTTACATCATCGAGTCATTCGTTGGTTTTTGTGATTTTGTTGTGTTCCCACCGACAAATTGGAGTATTCTGTATTTTGTGTATATATAGTAAACTGTTTTGGAGGCTCGTGATGTGGATGTAGTAATACAGGGATTGTCTGGAAAGTAATGCAATTTGTTTTTTTCCGCCTCTCCTCCTGGTCGCAGTGCGTTCGGACCTGTTGGGAAAAGGGGGGGGGGACTCTTAGCTTCACAGTGCTTCCAAGCTCAGTCTGCTCTAAGCTCTGGGAGTGCCAGGATCACTGTTTCTGTGAACCTCCTGTTAGTGCCTGTGTCACGACGCACAATGGAGAAAAGTATCGAACAACATTATGTGATCAAGTTCTGTGCTAAACTGAACTAAAGCCTTGCTGATGCCCACCAAATGATTCAGGAAGCCTATGGGGACTTTGCTCTCTCCTATTCTCAAGTCTCCAGGTGGTTGAAGTTGTTTAAAAATGGCCGGGAAGAAGTTGAGGATGACCCCCGCTCTGGACGGCCATCAACCAGCAAAAGTGACAAAAATGTGCCTCGTGTTCATATGATAGCAGAGACCCTCAGCATTCCGAAAACCAATGTGCACGACATCGTTACCGACAGTTTGCACATGCGGAAAGTGTGTGCCAAGTTGGTCCTCAAATTGTTGACTGACAACCACAAGAACAACCGAGTGACGATTGCCCCAGCCCTCCTACAGTCCTGACCTGGCTCTGGCAGACTTCTTTTTGTTCCTGAGGATCAAGACCACCCTGAAAGGAACCCATTTTGGAACCATTGAAGCGATCCAAACCACAGTGACAAAGGCTCTAAATGAGGTCCCTGTCAACGCCTTCCAGGATGCGTACCGTGCATGGAAAAGTTGCTGGCAAAAGTGTGTGGATGCCCAAGGGGAGTACTTTGAAGAATTTTACCACATATACACAGTGCCATATCCCAGAGACTGCTTTCTTCATAGTCACCACCGTGAAAGCCTCAAATCTTAAATATCTTGAATAATTTTTTTTATGAACTTAATTGCATTACTTTCCAGACAAACCCTGTATTAATGTTAATTATTTAGTCTGTGCCTAATCTTACAAAGTATTGTCCATTCTGTAGGGAATGTAAACAACGATGCAATAAAGAAATTATATATTATAATGCAACAGGATGTATGAAATGAAAAAAATAGTATTAGAATTTGGAGACTGTATGGCACTATGTAATCATTACTTTCCACAGTGCTGGAGTGGAATTGGTGAAGGAAGAGCTGTTCGCAATGGTGGATGTCCTCCATCTATGAGTGAGCAAGTACCATTCATCCCATGAACTGCATTCTGTCATGGAGGAGGTCAAATACTGAAGGTATCCGTCACATCACATACATTTCATTGTCACAGGCGGGGACTCCAACCTAGAGGTTAGTGCAGATATCTGATAAAATCAAGGCAGAAGTCTCCCTGTAAAGGTTGAGCAGCTGTGCAGTAGGAACCGAAAGAGGTCAATGTAGGAATTGGGCTTGTCAGGCAAAGTTCAGGTCACGGGTCTCTGGGATCCTAGGGCTGCTTCCTCACAGATGGAGAACAGAAGGATAAGTGCACATAAACAAGACAAGGTGGGAGCAGTGGGGAGATTTTGCTGAAATCATATCTTGTGATAGTGCAGTCAGATTCGTTGATTTGAAATGGATCTAGTGCGTAAGTGTATTTTCCCTTATATCTGTTCATACAGCAAAATCCTGATTTAATGAATCTCTGTGGAAATGGTTTTCCATATACTAAATCAAGGTTTTCACTAGTGGTTATACAAAATTATATCAAGAAATTAATCAGCTTATAAGATTAATAAAATTATTTTTAGAACAATGATATATAGGAAAAACTTACTCTGCAGCAACAGTTTGTGGCTGAAAGCATGAATATTATTGTTTTGACCGCAAAACACTGAGCTGAAATTCACTGAACATTCGAGAGTAGTACAGAGTCTACTGGGTTTTGACCACAACCAGAAAGAGAACTTGCTAAACACAGCATTTCATTGTATGTGTTAAGTTATACCTCACCCCAGAGAGAGAGAGAGAGACATGGAGGGTACTATCTTCTGGGATATGATGACATGTAGCATGGTAAAAGTGCCTTCCTTTGAAACACTGGTGAACTACAAGACTGCATGGTGTCACATCATAAAAGACAGTCCCAGAAATGATTATCTGTCTTGCCTTGTCTTTGTAGAGATGCTGAGCAGTGATGTCAGGAATAGGGGTCTGGAACATGTTACGGGAGATGGCTGAGGACTTAAATTTGTTGAAGTTATATAATTAAAATAATTATATTCCTTTAATTTATGCATACATTAAAACTATGTATGAATATTGTCTTGCAGGATTCTCCATTTACAAATTTATTTCTTGTTCTGATATTAGTGGAGACAGTTGGATTTGAACCTGAGACCTTGTGGATACTAGGCTGTAGTGCTAACCTCTAGACCACCAGGGCAGCTCAGTAGTAATGTCTGTTAGAACCTTACTTAAGTTGTTTTTCTCTTGTAATAGAGGGAGCCATGTGGAGTTCATGCATTGGCTTGGTTGTCTGCTGTTCTCATCACTACCAACTCTCACATCTGTAGTGATCCTGTTTTCTTCTCTGTGGATTTTATCTTCTTTATCCCATTGTATTCTGCACTGAATACAATGGGATAAAGCAGAAGTAATCCACAGAGAAGAAAACAGGATCACTACAGATGTGACAGAGTTGGTTGCCTGTGATGAGAGCAAGAGAACACTCATCAAGCCCATACAGAGCTCCTGCTGTAACAAGAGAAAAGCAACTTAAGTATGGTTCTAAAAGAAATGACTGTTGAGCTGCCCTGGTGGTCTAGAGGTTAGCACTACAGCCTAGTATTCAGAAGGTCTCAGGTTCAAATCCAACTGTCTCCATTAAAATGTTCAAAAAAAATTTTAGTTCACGTTTTAATATTTTTGTATGTTTTTTGACTGAAAATTAACATTACTTTATTTTTTCTTTGCAGGAGGACTACATGAAGTATCAGAATGCCAGGAAAAGTGGGGCGTTTCGAGATAGTGCGATTCAGGAGCTGCAAGCTTCATCAGCAACATACATCACTATGAACTCAGTCTTTTATTTCCACAACAATATACACTTTATTCCACTGTTGGTAGCTAATCGCTGTATAAGTGTTGCATGCAATAATGTGATTGGCTTTATATAATACAAGATGTTATGGAAATAGAAGTTAAACCTTATTTACAATGTTTTATTCCATATGTTGCTGTTAAAATTTGAAGTCCTTTATGCGCACTATCTCGAAACATACCACTTTTGTTGGGCACTCTGCACATGTCCTCTCCAGCACGTAACCATCCTTATTCGCCATGGTGCTCTCCCCAACCTGCAAACAAACAAAACAAAATTAGAATAAAGTATTTTCACTAGCAACTTATTGCCCCCTCTTGAATGACCTGTGCTAAGTAAAAGTCCCTCAAGTTTGGGGGCAATAAGTTGCTATGAAACAATGGCATCATTAAATACACTGCTGTAATGCAAAAATAAAAACATTACCAATACACATTTTGAGTTTTCATTTACAATCTAGATCATGTCATGCTGACAAATTACTGTTTCTCTACTGCTGATTTTCAAACAGTGAAACATTTCTAGCATTTAATTTACCTACTGACTGCAAAGTCTAGGCCGCGCCATAGCTCAAGTGGCGCTGGGGCGGGTTTTCTCGGAGTACTTTGGTTTCCCACTCCAGTCTTCATTCCACCAAAATCACCTGGAGCAGGCTACAGTAGGCCAATCAGTGGCCACTGGGCCAAGTGGGACTCCACTTGTGAAAATTAAAAGACTGCAAAGTCTAGAGATTTGCAATATTCACAAGATCCTAAGTTTGAAGAATGCCTATACTGAGAGATTTTCCTCTGACTCACTTAAAAGACATCACAACTGGCCTACCATCCAATGGTAATGTATTCTGAGGCTTTTGTGATCTTCAATTCTAGCCTAGGCATTCCCTCCCCCCATCCTTTCTGATTCATACTTCACTATCCTACCACTCATTAGTTTTGTTAGCCTATATTCCTTAAGTACGCTTATGCCATCTCAATGCTGTCTGTGAATCTCTCCCTATTGACTTGAATGCCTGAACCGATCCCTTACAAAGGTTGGCAGCACTGTCTAATGATAGGGTGATGACTGATTAATTGAAAAACATGTGAAAGGAGGTGGTTATAGCTTAATCTGAAGTACCATCCTGGCATTAGCCTACGTGGACTGAAAGACGGTCTGTATTTGAACAAAGCACTGAATACAAGTCCAGCCCAAGCCAACCTGCTTGGTGACAGTATACTGTCTGAGCTACTGACATGGTTGGGAAAACAATTACCAATTAAAAATCCAATATATACTCTACATACATAAACGCCATTCCTTAAGAAGAAAAAACCAATTTCAGTAAAATTGCTACAGTATAATCAGAGAATATCTGGACACAAATGTTCTGCAATATGATTTGGCAATGTCATTTTGATAGAAAACAATCAAAATGTTTAAAATTCAGATTAATTACATACCATCCTTCTGTAAGGACTCTGCATCCAGGGATCCTAGAGGCCCCACTCCGACATTCTGTTCACTGTCTCTGCAACCAATCTGTGAACAAACCAAACACATGCCTGTAATGTCAGAATGAAAACACTGGTGGGTCAGTGTGCCCCAGTGAGTGCACATAAAGTGAACTATATTTTTCTGATCCCAGACAAAGTCCAATATAAACAAGCATCCAAAATTTTTGTGTGCCTGGCAAAAATTTTAAATATATGTTACTTCAGGAACAAAGCTGTGATGTGCCTGCTTATATTCACCTACTGCACAATAATTCTCATATGCCACTAGCAGTCCTCCCTAATATATGTGACGTTACAATTATACTGACAGAGAGATATTAGATGAATTTGTGACTGCATCACAGTATATCCAAAATCTTTCACCTATCAATTCACTTTGTCTCCTAAAATGACACCCACATAAGGGATGAAGTGAAAATTGTGAGAAGACCCGAGTCCCACGTTTTCCTCTTGCAGCTAGCACACCCCATTTCCCAAACTTTGATAATTTCAACTCATATTTATTGTACTGTAACTTCCAACCTTTCAAAACACAATGTTCATGTTTTCCTTCTGTCATAAATCATTACTACACAACCATTCTATTAAATATGTCATTATTCTATACAATACCAATGAACTGTTTCTTGCATAACCCCATTCAGTGAAAATGCTGATTAAGTGTAAAGAAAAGCCATTCCCCCAGAGACTCATTAAATAAGGATTTCACTGCATTTTCCCCTCCACCCCTCATTTTGTGAGCTTATCTCAATGGTGTTAACCTTCAGTCTTCAATACAACTTTACTGTTAGATTCTAAAGGGTTCTGATGATGGTGTGTAACACTCAGAATTACTGGGTTTTTGGACTTTGGTCCAGAAGCCAGTAATTCTGAGAACTCTACTGTTGCAAAACTAATCACTTCCTTATGTTTCATTAGCCCTACTTACATTGAATGGATTGTCCATTCCATATACAAAAAGCCTAGTCAGTTTTCATCACTATTTTATATACTGAAGACTTTGTCTTATGCTTTGTGAGATCAAAGGCATTCATATTCATAAAGATGAATGTTTAGATTACTATCTTCTGGCCCATAACAAGATTAATCTGGTAAGTAGTTACAATTTCAGAGGAGAGATACTGCCTCTATCTTCAGGGTACATCCTCCACCCAAAGGATGGTGCCCTTGCACTGCAAGACACAAGAGAGACATAGCCACTAACTGTGTGGGAACTAAAAGCAAACAAAGCTACAGGATTAGCCCACTGCACAACATCCCAGTTGTACATCCATCTCGAAGCAGACTGATTTGATTTATTTGTGGCTTATTTAACAATGCTGTCAACAGCAAAGATTCTACTGCCTGCTTATAGGATCCTCCCCCTTAATGTTATGAGGGAGTTTGTGTCTACTGGTCACTTGGAAAGCTATGCTGCTCGGTGCATAAACTCCTGGTAAGGTCAGCCATGTCACACAAGTCAAATAGAAAGGACCAGATGAAAGGGCAGCACATGGTCCTTGAGGTTTGGGGGGGGGGCGTAACAGAAGGCTAGTAACCTCGCCTCGATATATAATCAACATTGTGACTGTGCATCCTTGGACAAATGTTGATACAGTAAAACTTGGTTATAGCAACATCGGTTTCTGCGACACCTTGTGTATTGCGTCAAATATTCAATGGTACGAACTAATTCCTCATAAAGCAACTGTTTTTATACCTTGCTTAGTACGACATGCACAAATGCATCAACCTCGTATGTAACGTCATTTTCATTCCTGAATTTCTCTGATATGGACATTGAACGTAATTTAGAAAGTGTGTATTGGGCAAGTAACAGGAAACAGATGAAGATAACTGATTACTGTACTCGTATCTAGGTACAGTAAGGCACAACAATTGATGTAATCTACTGTAATTTGGTGAGTAGGCCTACCTTTAATATACAGTATTAGTGCGGTGTGTATTGTCAGTGAAAAGCGCTGTAATATGTTTTTGATATTACACATTTGGGCAATTCCATGTTAATGTTACGTTAGTCTGTACTTAACTACGTATTTCACTAAAAAATGCAACATTTTAACTCGGTTTTGGTAGATTTTTACGTGACTAACATAAGGCTACTGTGGAAGTGCCCATTTCGGTTACAACGACATTCGTTTATAACGACACTATTTTTAGGTCCCTTTGATGACGTTATAACCAAGTTCTACTGTATATTATTGACAAAGTTGATACCAGGTATCCAGTTACCCTGGAGATTGACATTCCTGGCAGCTGCATCTTTGCCATAACCTGGTATCTAGGATAAGGTAAAGTCCCTGTGCTTAACTATTTAAGCACTACGACATGAAGGTGTATGGGGGAGTGGATGTATAGATCCACATTTTCTTGACCACGCACTAGTTGGAGATGAGTGGTCAGATTCACGCCCCAGCCACTTTACACCCAGGGAACGAGCCCCTGGTACCCATTAGATAGGAGTGCACTACAAGACGGCCACTGTATACATAATGGATGAAAATCAGTGCAGCAGGACGCTAAAATATAACATTAGATAGGAGGCTGTGTGGACCTGACAGCCAGTCTGGACAACATGGAGAAAAGAAAATTACTGATCCCACTTGGACTCAATATCTGACCCCTCAGTTGTCCAGCCCGTAACCAGTTGCCATACCAACTACACTATCCAGGATAAAGTAGAGTTAAAACCCTATTTAAAGAGTGCACAACTCTAAGTTGGGTAAGGTCAGGGAATTACAAGCTTTGAACTGCATAGGTTCACAAAAGCCCAACAGTGGTCCCTATCCTGGGTCAGATGAATATAATCCACACCCTATCCTTGAAGTTCCATTTAAATATTATCCTCCGATCTCTGTCTAGCTATTTCAAATGGTATCTTCCACTTAGGTTTATATTTCTCATCTGCCCCATATGTCTCACCCACCTCATCCTTCTTTTGACGATGCTAATAATATCTGGTGGAGAACACAAATTATGAAACTCCTCATTACACAATTTCCTCCAACCTTCTGTTACTTCCTCTCTCGTAGGCCTAAATATTCTCCTCAGGTAACAGGGCAGAACACAGAACACACAGGCCTCCACTCAAACATTTGTGACAATGTCAGGAGCAGAGGATCTAAACACTAAACTGCGAAAAACCTCAAATGGGGGCAAATTAACACTGAAACTGTTCAATGGGGGTTCCACTGTGCATATGTGTAAGGGGTCTACAGTCAGATGCAGAGCCCAGCCATAATGGTGGGCTGTATCAAATAAGCTACATACCTTTCATGCTGGGGCCCCTCATAACTGATGCACAGCCGGGGAAGAACACTCGAGTTAAACATCCTGCCTGGCACTTCCTCACTCAGGAAGTGAGGTCACCCATCTCTTGGAACAGGAATTTCTTTTGTCCAAAACTGTCAACAAAGATTTCAAGGTTATATGAACTGTGACAAAATCTTAAACTAGTAATAATAGCAATAATCTGCTATATGCACAAACAAAAAACAAACTCCATGGTTTCAGTGCGCAAGCAAACTAAAACGACTGAGCGACCGCTGCTTGTGGGCAAAGTTAGTGCAAACTTTAGCAGATAGAGGGTGTCGCATGGTCAGCACAACGAATCTCCACGGCCGTTAATCTCAGTTTTCTTGACCGGAGCCACTCTTTCCTTGAAATAGCTCCTCAATTATCCTCATGAGGCTGAGTGGACCCCGTTGCAGACTTACTATTTCTCAGAAAATCTGGTAGCACCAGGAATCGAACCTGGACCTCTGGATCTGTAGCCAGGATCTCTGACCACTAGACCACAGAGGTGGTCTCTGTTATGTGTACAACACAATAATTTAAAATACAGGCCTTTCTTGAAAGTAAATTATTCAAAGTTCAAAATTCAACATAATTTTAATTTCCAACAAACCCATAATCATCACAAGAAAATACCTTTAGTGCAGACATCTTGTTAACTTCATTACTTTAAATTGTAGTCCACCAACAAAAAGCATTTGTAATTGTCTGTGCTATGTATGAAACAACACACAGGCTTAAAAATATAGTGACATTATATTACATGATCTATCTATCTATGGCTCTACATCCCTTGTGGACCTTGGCCACTTTTTCAGTTTCTTGACCTATACACAGTCGGTAGGACTCCTTGAACTGGGGATCAGCCTGCCGCAAGTCCGCTACCTGCACACAGACATCCATGCCTCGAGTGGGATTTGAAACGATGACCCTAGTGTTCAAGCAGGCGAAGACACGTCATGCCTCAGACTGCGCCGCCACTGTGATTGGTATCTTACATGACAAGTATGGAAATTCAAGATGGCCATTTATTTAACTCAAGAATTTGTAAACGCAGGTGCTCTGTTATGCAAAAAAGTAGGTACTGATGATCCAGGATAAACATGCAGAACTTTGTTTGCAGACAGTTTACATTCTGGGCGCTGGACATACTTTCATCTCACAAAGCAATGTATATTAAATGTCATACAGCATCCAGCATAGCACATGCTTCCAGCTACCCTTGAATTTTGCAGGTGACCACATAAATAAACTGGACATTCAAGTTGTAATGGTAATATTCATCCAAAACAATATGTACCTTTAGTACAAAGAACTGTCTTATAGAGTAGACTGAAAAGAAAATGAAATGTGTGATTCATACATGTTCCTTGGTCCAAAATCACTGAGCTTCATTACCACTCACTTTCTCCTTGCTATCAGCCTGTCAGTCAATAGGTAGCAACAATTATGTAATCCTTTAAAATTTTGACCTATAAATCTCCTGCCACTGCTTGCAGTGCTTTTTGTGATGTAGTAGATAACTGACTTCAATTAAAATGTGTCCTCAAGCACACGTGCAAATGAATAAAAAAGATTTAATACTTAAGTTTCCAAACAATATACCACAAAAATGAATGATGAGCATCTGCAAAACAGACATCAGCTACGTATCCCGTAGACAGAGTGCAGGCAAGTTCAACCCTTAGCCACTCCTCACTTCAGCTACATTTGAGAAGTCCTTCATCAGGAACAGCAATTTCTTCATTCATACCAACATACTCCTCATAACAGAGAAATGGCTACGTGTTAGCTCCCTTATGCAACAATGCAAAGAAATCACAAAACAAATTCTGTGGTTTTAGTCTGCAAGCAAACTACACCAACCGAGCAACCGCCAATTCTCAGCAAAGTTAGTGCCAACTTAAAATAAATAAATAAATACATATTAAATATTCACAGTACCAATTTTAGCAGATAGAGGGTGTCGCGTGGTCAGCGCAACGAATCCCCATGGCCGTTAATTTCGGTTTTCTATTCCAGAGCCACTATTTCCTTGAAATAGCTCCTCAATTATCCTCACGAGGCTAAGTGGACCCTGTCACAGACTCACTACTTCTCAGAAAAAACTGGTAGCGCCGGGAATCGAACCCGGACCTCTGGATCTGTAGGCAGGAACTCTGATCAAAAGGCCACAGAGGCGGTCAAATAAATCACAAAAACCTTAATTATATATAGCACTTACAGCTTAAGTATAGGAATATTTTCACATACATGAGAACTGAAAATTAATGTCACCTTGAACGAGGGTACAGTGCATTTCCTATTGCTGTTTCTTGCTGATTTTTAACTATTTAATGTCCCTAGTCATATAAATTCTAATGGAAGATTCTCAATAAATTTGAAAGTAGCAGTCATGGGCTATTTAAAGATAGCCTGGGTTAGCCTAGAGTAGCTGAGTGCAACCAACATTAACCTCAGACTGGCCAGGCTCTCCCCAGGCTGATAACCATACCTGGAATCTCCAAAATATGAAGTATAATGCCGGTCCCTCCTTCAAAAATGTCCCGTTATGTCCTTATTTTTCCAAACTTTACCTTCCATCATGCGTCAATATTTTTACAATTTTTTTTTACATTTTATACAACATTTATCTGAGTCGAGGTAGCGCAGCCGCTATAGCGACTGCCTACAGGCTGGACAACTGAGAGGTCAGAGTTCAAGTCCCGGTAGGGTCAGACCGGCTCTGGAGCCCACCCAGCCTATCCAATGGGTACCTGAGGCTCTTTCCCCGCGGGTAAACCGGCAGGGGCGTGAAGCTGACCACTCAAATCCAGCTAATGCCGAGGTCAAGAAACTGTGGATCTATACATCCACACCCCCATACGCCTTCATGGCATAGAGCTTAATTACTTAGGCACAGAGGCTTTCTATATGACATTCATAATTAAATAAAACAGTTATGTGCATAACCAAAGCAACGTGATCCACAAAACAAATGTCTTCACCATACCGTATAATTCAACAGCAATCTGCTCAGTACCTTGTAGAACAAGAAAACACATATAATAAGCAACAGTATTCTCTAACCTGAGAATCATTATGCTGACAGCTTGTTAAATGTGTTATTGCTATTGTAAACTATAAATATTTCAACATACTTAAATTTTTATACTCACAAATACTTTAAACTCAAACCACCGTCCATTTCTAAAATGTCTACCGGAAGCACAGATTACTTCCTATAGATAAGCAACTGAACGTTAGTGGTCGGCAACGGTGATAGGGGCCTAGATTGTTAAACAATTCGCATAGCGACATCTAAACATGGATGAGAAGATTACGTGTTCGACGTTACACAAAAGTAATTCCAATTATTGACGAAGATGTCGCATAGCCTGCACTACCAGACCCGTGCTTACTTTAACGCCATTGGTGAACGGCTTGTGACGTCATAAAATTTCAGCACTGTCGGAATTTAAACTATATTTCTTGGCGCGCGGTTTGGAGGAATACGATTAGTTATATGAAATTTAGTCAGCTCTATAAATAATTTATAGGTCAACAGTTACAAATGTTATCGATCGTATGCTTTCTTGGTGGTTTGGTGTTCATGTTAATTCCATTCTTCTTTTTTTTGTGAATGTGGCAATGCTGTCTAATTTCGTCTCTAAGGACGGCAGCACCATGTCCCTCTGAAATATCGGCGAACATCGCCCACAGACACGGTGAAACAACCCAGGAATGGAAGTAATAATTACATATATGGAGACCATAAGAAACTTTTGGCTTATATCAAACAAATTTAATGTTGACGTTAATTGTCTATAAGTTCCCCCAAAGTAGAAAATAGTACAAATAACAAATCTGCAACATATTTCCAGTTGCAATCAAAACTACCTAACACACACAGGACGACCAGCATGCCAACTCAAGTCCTATGGTAGCCTTTTGTTGGACCAGATACTTGGCTAAATATGACACTGGCAACATGATATGTATATCAGATTAATCTGCATCTTAAAGTTCATAAACAATAACTTAAATAACAAGCTACATTACCCTCTTAACTGAGATATCACAGTGCACTGAAGAAATGATGAAACTTATCATTAGATTCAGGTTCTAAAAATTGAAGTATCTGAGATCATACCTTCTTCTGTTATTTACTGCTGTGGCACTACCTGGTGGTGTTTTATAAACATCAAACCGTTTCATACATTGAATCACCAATGGTTGCCTAGAGATAAAATAGAAATGGACAGTTTGTTTTATGCATTATACCACATATTGTCTCTTACAAGCATCAGGCAGACAGAAGAATTTTATGTTATGCATAACCTTTTAAGTGTGCGCCACTCAAAGTAGTATCTAACCTCCTGCTATGACCCTGCCATTTATCTGTGATTTACAACACACTGCACATGCCAAGACACCAGACAGACATCATGTGTATATGATATGCACCTTTCTAATGCCATATCTACAGATCAACTGCCCATGTCTTATTTATGACTGGTGTCAAAATTAAATTGTCTGATAGACCTTTTGAATTCCTGTGGTCATTGCTTTCTTCAGCAGACTCGCATACTGGCATATGATTGATGTGTACTGGCAGACTTAACAAAAACCACTCATGTGCCAGCACATAGGATGTTTTGGCCTTTAGGCTCAATCTGATCAGGGGTGCTGGCAAACATGTTCTCAGAAAGTAAAATGTTCTGCCCCTGCTAATGACAAAATGCAACCACTATTTATGTGCTACAGATAGAATATACTTTCCCAACATGTCCATACAATACCTGCATATTATTTATTGATGTGCTTTGGTGGTTAGACAAGACACTGTGGGAAGAACTAATTGCCTACTTTCCCTTCGCGGTATATTGAGTATCTGATACCATACGGACCGCACAGAAAACACTGTGTCCTATGTTCTATTGTTGCAGGTGTATGCCTTGCCTGGGGATCATGTTTACCAAACGCTGCGAAGCAATGCCTGTCTCTTCTGGCTTTCAGCCATTAGAGGGGGACACAAAGACACAGCAATGTGATCTCATAAGCCTCCTTTTATTTTTTTTCAAAACAAGGAAAGTAGACAAATATGTACACGACAGGAAGACTGGGCTAGAATGTAGTACTGTTCAAAAGGAAATATAAACACAATTAAATATAAATATCTATTTAATTAACTACATATAAACCCTATCACCAACAAAATTCCTGTATATAAATAATAATAAATATATGTATATATAAAACCAATCATACAGTTCATTCCTGTAACTATGTATTACAATTTCATATTTAAACATTTTGAAGTTACAACACCAGCTTCTATACTCAGTGCCTTAAATATCTGTATGTTGGTTACTTTGTCATGAATGTAGACAACTGCACTTCAGATGCCTTCACCAGACAGTCTTCCGATGGTACCAATAACAGGCTCTGGTGATAGGAGAACCCTTCCTTACGTTTAATGTACCAACATGTGTTGTCTCCAAATAAGTCTGATAAGTAATATTCTGCTGTAATACAGAATCACTTTTAATTACAGCCACTATCAGCCATCTCTAATCAACATGTATAAAACTGTAAACATATTTTCGTCTTCTAATTCATCACAAGTTTACAAGAATGTGTATAACAGACCCAACTTAACATATTTAACATGTAATGTGCCTATGAAATGCCAGCAAACCAAAGCTATGCTCTAAAATTTTTTCTACAATAATGTGGAAGTGATACATATTTGGTGGCACAAAGAAAGATGATGACAAAAGTAAAAATAAATAACCAAAAAATGACACATGAAAGCAGAATGATAAAACCACAACATGATATGGACAAATCTCATCATTTAAGGCACTGCCAATTTAGGACGGTCACTTAGGCAATATGAACTCTATCATCAGGCTCTTCACAGTAGACCATATGCTCTACTCCCTATTGATCAAAAACTTGTGAACATGACAAATGGCAGACCACCTTCATATTTCAATAGAGATTTCATATTTGTAATGTAACATATAAAACAGGATATCCATACTATCAAATATTGCTCCTATATACTTTTCAGAGTTGCAGTAAAATATGTCAATAAGCTTTCTTCTTCTACAATTCAAACATATATTCTGTTACTACTTTGAGTGGTGAAAATTCTTTCCTTTTTATCTCTCACTACAATAATCTTACAATCTGTCATTCTTTAATATGATTCTTCCTCCTATCTCACTGTATTTAATTTCCTGATATTATTTTCCATGCACTTTTGTTGCCATTGCATATTCCAATTCATATATTTAGTCTTCATAACTAAAGTACCTTACCAATAATTTTTTATATCACTTATCATTTCCTACTCTGCATTAAACTTCTGTTAATATTAATTTGACTCCACATTCAAAATTACATGTGCAAGATAAACTGTGTCTAGAGTTGCTATAAAGTACAACTGTGCAATGTCCACTAACTAGTGAACACTTAACAATTTAGAATCCAAATCCAACTCTGTCTTCAGGATTCTTTTTGGGTGAGGACTTACTACATGTGTGTCTTTAAGAACCATTTATCTAGCTAGATATAATTTATTGGAATGTCTGAAGGAATAACTTACACAATTTTTAATACTATTAAATGTCACATACTGTTTCAGTCAAACATATCAGATAGAGAAAAAAAAATGAAATAAGAAAAACTATGTCATATGCACCATAGTTCAAATGAATATGAGAAGAAAACAAATGTTGGATGATATCAAGGGCTGGCAACACAAATGTAGCACTTAATGAAGTAACTATGACTATTAACAAATAAATTTGCATAAAGAAAATATATTCCCAGAATTACCTTCTTCACATAAGCATAAATGTTCATCTGTACATCTTTTAAGCCCCATGTATTTATTCCTGGATAATTTATTCTGTAAAGTTACAACTCTGTCTGATTACCATGGTCAGAGAAGCAGCTATTGCCACCAGTGAGTTGCAGTTACTTGACTTTAACAGAAAATATACTGTGTAGAAATATTATGTGAGAACTGAAACATAACTGAACTGAGAAAATATCTGGTAGTAATTTTTATTAAAGTAAATACAGAAATGTATGTAGAATCTTAATAAAATTCTGATCGACTAAATGTAAACCTTTAAAGGCATTAGATAAAACTTCAGAATTCATAAATTATCTGTATATAGGAAAGAGGTGTGTTTCAATTCAGATTGCCAGGACATATGCTGACAACAAAGATGCAAAATTTTGAAAACTACAGTAAATAAAAAATCTGAATATATTTTCTCACATATAAGTCAAATTCTATCTTATGATATTGAAGATAATAAAGCATATCTAAAAAGTAAAGCTATCCCTGTACCAGGCCATGAAGGCCCATAGGGTTATGAGACGTTGAGGCTCCCACATTATATAGACAATAGGCTCAAAGATGGCGGTAAGGTTGTCAGACTTACGCGCCCGCAGCACTTTACTCCCCAGGAAAATTATTTAATTAATTCCTGGTACTCATTTCTGTTAGAGGCTGAGTAACCCCCAGGGCCTAGTACGGCTGGAAGGATTAGGTCAACTGAAAAAAGTCCAATGACCTCATCGGGACTTGAACCAGTGACCTTCCGGCTTGTAGCATAGCCCCTCAACCAACTACGCTACTGTGTACCTGCAATAAGCAGGCAGCAAACTACTGGTGGTTTCTTGCTTGATTCATTCTTTGAAGATGAAGGCAATACATTGCTGAAACATTGGTGGATTTTTACCAAACTGCAATGCATTATAGGAGCCAGGGTGCTGTAGTCGGTATAGCAACCGGCTACGAGCTGGTAGGGTCCAGTATTATCTCTTCTCCAAATCGTCCAGACTGGCTCTGGGGTTCACCCAACCTCCTATTCAATGGGCACTGGGTGCTCCTTTCCCAGGGGTAAAGCGGCCTGGCTGTGAAGCTAACCACTCACCTCCAGCTGGTGCCGAGGTCAAGAAAATGTGGAGCTATACATCCACTCCCCCATATGCCTTCAAGGCATAGTCCTTAAGTAGTTAAGCACAGGGACAACTTTACTTTTTATATTTGCAAGGCATTACAACCCAGAAAAGAATTAAGCTTAGTGCTTAATTAAGCACATGGACTTCACCTTTTTGCTGCATTGTAGGTCATTATACCCTGAAGATGAAGGCAATACATTCCATGGTAAACATCTATGAGACTACTCACATCCTATAAGACTACAATCTTTACAGTCACTATACTGAGAACCTCAGATCTCATATTAAGTTTGTAGTCAACTACAAATGACATTCTCAAATGATCAAGGATTTTTATGAGGACAAGTCTGCAAAATGGTCTGCAATGCCAAAATGGTTTTGCCCAGTGTTTCCTAAATGTTTTGTCTGAGGTTCCTTCAGTGTGAATAAAAAAATCTAAAGTTTCTCCAGCCTATAAAAAATGAACTAATGATATAATTACTTACGAACCTCAATCTTAACTATGAAGTACTTTTATTATATTTTATGGTTGCAGCTTAATGTGGTCCTTTCTTATCAATTTATACATGTGATATAATGATTTTAAGCATTTCTGGCAGCCCCACAAGGAATGCTTGTCTCCCCTGAGGGTCAACAGTTCCCATACTGGGAAGCACTTGTTTAGACATTTCATGAAGGGTCAAAAATATCCAGAGAATGATGTGTGGAAGGGAAGGCCAAATGAAGTCTGTAATGAGAAGGCACGAGTTAATGCTGAAAATGACTAAAGTCAATGAGGCTATGTGTACAGATACTGTTTCCAGTCTGTGAGATGCTGTTATAAATGCCCCCATCTTTGGGACTACAGAAAATGGCTGTTATACCATGACAATGCACTGGATCATTGCTCTTTCTTGGTATTAAAATGGTTTCACCTTGCTTCTAGAAACTCTGTACTCTCCAAATCTAGGTCCTACAAATTACTACCTATCCACAAACATGAAAGCCCTCATGATGTGACACGGGTTCCAGTCAGCAAAGGAGGTGAAAAATGCCATGATGAAGACACACAAGTCACAGCAAAAGACTTCCCGTACTGTTCCAAATGTGACAGTGCAGCGGAACTGCTTCCAAGGTGATGACATGACACGTAAGTAATGCTCTACGCTTGCACATGGAAGGTGCTTCATTTGAACCTCAGCTGGGACACTGGTATCTTGGCTGATGTTTTTCATGAATTTCTACAGTCCCTCCTGACAAATATTGGGACAGAACCTTGATCAGGCCAAGAGTGCATCCTTCCAAATCATTTCAAATTCATCAGTTATTCTACCACCCAAATCTATAATGGTCTAGACAGATACTAAGAGTATTGGAAAGAAACAGGTGTGCAGGTTAAGTGCATACATGGACAATTTACAAAATTTTTTACTTTACCACATGTTAACACTGGAATATTACTTTTAGATTCATGTTACACATCACATAAGGACCACTTCTAGACACTGCATGGTACACATCTACGTCTATGTTTCATTTAAGATAATGTGACTTATATGTGAGAAAATGTGATTTCAAAGGTGACAGTTTTAATAGAAAATATTCTATTTAAAAATGAAATTTGTATAATGTAATGATATTCTGGTGGGTCTGTAACAGTCAGGTGATGAAATATGAGTATCAAAACAAAATAATATTATGAAGAGAAATTACAGTACTTCTTAATCACGCCCATGGGTATTTTTTTCTGTATGGCTACCTTAGATTAGGTTAAAGGATCAGCCTTTACTGGTCCATGCACTGCAACCAACTTTAATCTACTGTGCATTCTCCCGACTACTTCACATATTGGAATATTTAAAATCTGTTACACTATACTGTTAACCAACAAGTAAAAACAATACACTTCCCTTTTGTTTTAATGGGCTACAATAACCCACTTATTCACATACAGAACATTAAGCTAGTTATGACTGGAAGCCAAGGAGTTACAGGAACAGCTTGGTTGACATTCAAAGAAACTGGATAATACTGCCCCTCCAGTTTAATTGTCCTTTATTTCGGATGAAAAGGTATGTTCTTCAAATACAAGGCCAGTGTAATTATATTTTACAATAAATCTAAACATGTTCACTTATATGAAAACGATACTTTGGATCAATAGTTAGGAATTAAAAATTCAGATCTATAATAATATAAATTATGTTGAACTCCATGGTTTCCAGACAAGACAACAAAAATGCAATTAATGCAAACTGCAATGGAATGCAATGTTGCAGAAATAATCATCTGGTAAGTTTGTAAAACTACAGTCCAGTACAAAATGCGCTGGAAATGGAAAACAATTGCATTTTATTCTGAACTTTTACTGCACAATAAATAATGAGTTTAACTGTTGATTATATTGCACACACACTCATGTATCTATGCAGTATTGAAATAACATAAAAATAATGAACGCAACATTATATTAGCATCACTGGAAAGTTTTATAATGGAATGTATTTAAATTTAATAAAATATTCATTCCACTTCATGTTTATAATTCTGTACTTTCACAGTAACATATGATAAACTGATTTTCAATATATTTATAGCTATAGTACTGGACCAGTAACATAAATTAGTAACAGGGCTGCTGTTCAATATGATGAGGATATATCAATTTGTAAAATTTGCATCAATGTTGCAGTCTTCCACAGTGAAATTAATGAAGATCATGACAAATCAGAGACTGATTAATTCTACTACATCATGCCACATAATTCTGCTGCAGATGGCTTATTAAGATAGGCATGAGCTACAATTATAAATGTAGTAAAGAATCTTATAACCTTAAGCCTATCAAGAAGAACTCTTCTGCAGGTAGTTGGTTTAGATATGGAGTAATCTTGGCCTCAGTATCTTTTTGGAAGAAATAAGAAACCCACAAGAAACCAGTCACAGAAATTGTTTTCTGTATTCAATCAATAAATTTATTAACTGGAATCACAAACTGGAGTAATTATAAACTATTACATCATCTTCAGCCTAACATCTGAAGTGGAGTCCTTCCGAATAAAAAGAAGTGCATATGTACAAAGCCAGATTATAGGTAGTCCCTCCAACCTTGTCCTCAAGGAAATGTCTGAAAGACGTACAGGTTTTCCTGTTTTGAAATGAACAAAATATGGAAGATATCATAATGAAGTGAAGAATATTTATGTCAACAATACAGCTAATTTGTGTACCTGATTAACTGGTAAGTATGAATAATAATCAGCAGCTATGTGTAATCGACGCTATTATTCATAATAACAGGATTATTCACTTTTATTGCAACATTTCAATATAATAAAATAAAATTTTGCTAAATTTATTTTCAACCCCTTTCCCAATCAATGTCCTAAATATGGCACTGAAAAAGAAGGCATGGTGCTTCTGATCTATCCTCAGTATGCAAAATAAGACAGAGAAAACATCTGACCACTGTTACTGAAGTATCACATTGAACAGCATTGTTAAGTTTGGTATCCATTTTGAAAATGGATGCAATGTTAAATTTATTCGCCACATGAGTGCACAGCAGAATACCATTATATGTTTCTGAAAGTGTGGTATTTTCCAAAAGTATTTTTCAAATCCCTTCAAGCTTTTCCATTACGTTAACAATAAGACAATTTACATCAAGAGACATTAAACATAATGCTTATTTAGTAAGAATGGATGTTAGTTTCTCTTGTGAAACTGGACAACATTGAAGACTGGCAAAGCTAAAATAACCAATCCTTTCTTTATCATTATATTTTAGTTAGATTTCCTTTCAAATTATGATAGCAGTGCTATGTTGCTTTCTGCTTAGTATATATATTCTGTTTCAAAAATTATTCACTAGAATGTTAAAAAATAAAATATTACTACTCAAAACAAATGTAGTATTTCTTATGATTATTTCATAATATAGGTTCCAAATTCTTGCTTTCCTGATATAATATTTTACTATACTGAGGAGAAGTTCTTTCATGTAACAGCCACTGTATATATCAGTCTGACAATTTTGCAATATATAACATAGTAATATTTGAAAACACTCATCTCAAAAGTAATCTAGGAAGATGGAACCTAAGTCTGAATTACCGATTTCAGGCATTCATGGTGGTTAACTGTTGATGTTAATTCATTCTCCCCTTGGATTTTTAAAAACATAAACCTATATATACATAGAAATTCATCCATCCTACAACTTCAACCCTGAAAATGAAGGCAGTGTGTACTTCTGAAACATCAGCAACACTGCCCTCATCCACATGGTGTAACCAGTGAAGAAGTGAATTAATATCAACAAGTCTGATTTAAGTTATAAATATCCTGTCTTAAATTCAGCTGTTCACTATGATACTGAACCTGAACCTAACATGAGTGTTAATGTACAGAAACAAAAATCCAACCTTTACTCCTTAAATTCCCTAATGTTTTAGCAATATATTTTAGAGGATGGTCCCCTTCAAAACTTGTTCAAACATTTAACCCTGATTGATAAATGAATATACTTAGACATGGAAGTACATATTCTACAAGAAAGTATATATTTGCAAATGCCGCTCAATAAATCTACAATCTGTGGTTTGGACGGATTACACTCCACTTGAATCAGTGCATTATCAATGACTTGAATATACACATTCTTTATTATTTATGAAAGAAGAAAAAAAGATAAGAAAAACAGTCTTGGTGGTACTTACATGCAGATTTGTCAAAGGAATGATGCTATAAGTTACTTGATTATTATACTTCAAGTCTATCGGTATTACTTGGAATTCATATATAACTACGTCACCCAAAATTATTTAACACCCAAAACAATAATTTATATATAATAATAAATACTGTACATGCTTTATGGGCTCTTCAGAAGCTACTAAAAATAACATGACTGAATTGTCAACAAACCATAGGGTGACATTATATCTAAAACAACCTCAATCCACAACCATTGTTTTATGTTCCATTCTGTATACAAAAACAGAAACATTATAAAATCATAGTCTCTTTAGTGCTCTATCTACTATGAAAAACCATCTGTAGCACGTCCATTTCTAGACTTCTTTTTCTGCAGATGTTACACTGGCAAATGCTTCTTTCATTGTTTTCTTAATTTCTTATTTAAATTGATGCTCAGTTTTCCAAAATGTATTTATGAAAGTGTATGTTCTGCAGTTTCCAAATGTAACTCTATCTTAACCCTGTTTTGGTAATAACAAAATCCAAGCGGGTACTCTTACAATTTGAGTATAAGTGCAGACTTTTGGTGTCAGAGCTAATATAATTTGTTTTGGCTACTAGTGAGGGATGCATCACTAGTCACACATTTTTATTTATTAAATGCCTGACATTTTGACTCTCTTGTTGAAAATGCCTATATAAAAACTTGGATGAAAACTTCAATAAAATAACACAAATTAAAAGGCAATATATTCCCTGTGCCAAATAAATATATGATAAAGTTATTCAAATAAAGAGAGCATGAAATTAAAACTCCAGGCATTCTTAAACTTGCCACTGGAAGGAGATGAGTCGTAGCTTTACCCTCTGCAGGCCTCAGAACATTTTGATCCACTGCCGCAAATAAAAATTCCTTCTGGGAATCAAACCCTAGCTATCCAGTCTATAACCAGCAGCTTCACTGACCTCATCTCAGAATGTGTGTGGGTTTAGAGGTGTGTCAGCTTGTAATGTTATTTGTACCTGTTCTATGTCATAAATTTACCAAAATAAGAGATGAGCCTTTACTGGCAGCCAAAACAAATGACAATAAAAATTTAACCACAGTGTCTGTGATAAAGTTCTGTAAAACTGGAGACAGAGACATGCTACAGTTGAAAGTACATCAACTGCCATAATATCCAAGAGTACTAAAAGATACCTCCCATATATCAGACTGAGAGTTGGGGCTCTGTAAGGCATTAGGATGGTATTACAGTTACACTCCACATGATGCACTATGCTGAGGTGACTTCCGAGTGATGCTATTTACACAAAGTGAATTCACTTTAACGTTGCAATATAAACAAACCAGTCATGTTATTTAAGAACATTCATGCTGAATGGAATACAACTTCTGTTGACATACAAGGCTAACTTTGGTCCCTGTGAGAGATCATTCTTCTGATTAAAAATATTTGTAAGTAATCCAAATGTTTTGCACCTCATTTCATTAATGAATACAAAAAAAGTTTAAGAATTATAAAATAAGACATCTCATTCTGTTTAGTACTACAATGTATATTTCCTCCCTGGCTATGACTTGCTATTTTTTGCCATGTTCATAAATCACAGAACATAACTGAAATTTTATTATATTTTTCAAGATCCTAAGAGCTCAATTACAGAATATGTGAATGATATAAGGACTTGTAACTCTTTTTACTCTTACAATGCAGTTATTCTATAAGCAGAATTTTGTATCAGAAACAATTACCTTAGCCAAATTTATAATTACCTGATCTGTATACAGGGCTTAGGATTAATTAATTTTGTTCTTATTAACACAGAACACAGTAAACTGAAGCTTTGTGGCAATACATTACCATCAGTTTGAAAAATTCATTGCCACCAGAGATTTTTCACTATTATCAATCTCTCTCTAATTCAAGAGAATGTTTGTGATCAAATGAAAAGTAAATGCGAATGTTGGTACTACTTGGCCCTGGAAAGTTCATCCTCCTTACAATGGTTTATACTGAAAAGTATCTTATAAAATTGGAAAACTGCAAGATTAAAACAGCCTGTCATCACAGAGCAGGAAAGTTAAGCTAACAGTTGTTCAGCTAGTCAAGGAATAACCCGACATTTATAGAACCACAAGGTTCATTATCATGTTCACAAAAGACCACCAACTGGTCCTTGTCCTGAGGCAGATGAATTCAATCCATCCCACCCTCCACAATGGCTAACATAAATGCATGTCGGTTGCTTGACTCAACAAGTTGTCAGCATGTGAACTTCAGTGCAACATTTATTCTTTGTATAAGAAAATATATATTTTATGTTATAAATTCAATGTACTTTTTTTTTCACAGCAACAAGTTAGCCTTGTCTAATCACAAAACCGGTTTTTTACACTGACACAATAAGTATTCTAGATGCAAAATAACATAAAATGTAAATATGGGAATGTATAAAGCTTAGGCATGCTGTTTGGTGCAAAACATGGGTCTGCATAAGCGCATTTACATTTAATTTGAATCACAATATCAGTTACATGATCCTTCTGACTGATCATGTTTATCCAAATAGCACATCTCCACAGATACGAAATGTATTGGTATTCCAATTTCTTGAAAGCTAAAACAAATATAAGGGGGTGCCAATTTAATGATCACTTGCAATACACAATATTGCATATTTTGCCTCTGTTCATTCACTGCTGCATCATCTTAGCAGGTGTCTGCCTGCTCACTCCATTACTGACAGTACAATGTTACAATAGTGAAACCTATTGCAGACACAGCTTCTTAATGTTTTGACAAAACACAGATATGAAGAATTAAAAATCTTCTTATTAGAATGCAGGAACGTCTTTCACTCCTGGGCCATTTCAACGGTTGCTGTATGTCCTGTAACTATCATTTACTGGAGCATTCAGACACACCATGGACAATTTATGCATGGGTTGACAAAACTGTTTATATGAAGAGCATTTGTGACCTCTCAAACCAAACTAACGAAACAGATGACAGGGGATATTTCATTCTTTTTGCGCCATTGCCTGATCTTGCAGAAAGAATGATTACCTTCTTCATAAAAGAACTGAACCTAAGGTGCCATTTTAATTTTCTTTTAATGCTAGTGGGGTGGGACTAAGTCCCTTGTCTGCGGCCACGCCTGGCCTATTGTACCAGCCCCAGATGATAGGTGAGGGTGATTCTGGAGCAATTGGTGGAATGAAGATTGGCAGGGGAAACCGAAGTACTCGGAGAAAACCTGCTCCAGCGCCATTTTGTGCACCACAAATCCCACTTGACCAGACTCGGGATCAAACCTGGGCCGCCGCGGTGGGAAGCCAGCGACTAACCGCTTGAGCTATGGTGCGACCCTAGGTGCTGTTTTAACTCCCCTTCCTAGGGCTAGTAGGGTTCTCTTAATTTAGTTAAAATTTATTTAATGACAATGTCTGCAACCCAGATTATACAGTATTCCTCAATAATGAATTGGAAAAGATGTGAAAGTGGTCAAAGCTTATTTGAGGTATCCTCCTACTGCCTGCCTGGAAGGTCTGACGTAAACCACAAAAACCAGAGTCAGAGTAGTTGATGTCCTACCTAAGATTCAAACCAAGCACCTCTCAACTACAAATCAGAAGCATTCATGGTTCAGTCCACTTGCAGAGCACAGTCTACTTAAACATCCAGAGCTTGAGGGGTTTGTATAACCACAAAGAAAGTGTATTTGGATAAATACAGTAGGAATTCCTGTTCAGTAAAACACATGTTTACTTAACAAGAAATTCTAAATTAAGAATAATTATTACCTAAACTTTAACTTGCCAACCAAACAGCATTCCTAATAAACACAAAGAACTCTTTTTAAGTATAACAACCTCTTCTTGCTAGCCCAGAGATATACTAACAAATAACACTGTACAAATTATGTTTAGGCTTGGTACTGTAGCACCTAAACTATTCCAAAAATAAATCTTCTCACTCTAAATTTCTGTGCCCCTACTGGAAAATAAAATTATGGACACATATATGCAACAATGATGACAGACTTATAAAAACCTAAGGCAACCTCAATCTAATGACATACCAAAGGATCTAAAGTATATAATTATGGATAAGGAAAACATTTATTATGTATCAATACCTTAAATTCTAAACTGTATATCTGATATTAATTTAAACTTGAAATTATAGTTCCAATAATTATTGGTCATCCGTATAAACTGATTTGGACATGATTTTTAATATAAATGATAAATTACATTCAGTACATAATGTTCCTCATGACAGGACACACATACACACATATATATGTATGTGCATTATAGACCCACAGGTGAGGCAACTGTGAAGTTTTTAAAATCACAGACATTCACAGTCCTAAATGAACTTTACAGAAGAAAAATTATTTATATCTGCAAAATGCCTTTACTGCAATGCTCTTTTTCTCCCTGCAGTTTCATTACAAATGCTCTGAGTTTCTTGGCATTAAAAGCAAAATATTTAACTCATTATGAGTATCAATCAATCTGTGTCAACTTCTTGTTGCTGCAGACTCCTGTACACATGATGATGTATGTCATCAATGTTTATTTTGGTCAAGTGTACTTACGGGATTATGAAATGAATGTATTCAATGTTTCCTACTACAAGTTCAGAGAGCTTAATCAATGTTTAGACTCAAATTCATACTCTGTGGGTCAAATAATATAATGCATGGAACAGAAAATCTCATAAATAACCCAGATGTAGGTTCCTAGTTGTCATTTGAATATGCTGCAATTAATAATACAAAAATTTAACAAGCAATCTTTGTGTAATCAAATATTAATTAATACACATACATATTCAATATCAAATATTAGGACACTCCCAAATAACTGTAAGTTTATGATCTTTAGAGCCTCTGGTATTCAATCTTTGAACTTCTGTGCCTTAAATTTGGAATGGCAATGTTTATCCATTCATCATACAAGATTATGAGGATGATGGGGGTCTACATACCATAACAACCTGGCCTGAAGGAATTATAAAATATGTTTGCATGTTGGGTTTTTCAACATATCTCTGCCTGAGAATTGGAGGTTCCATGTCCAGTCTTTTAACAAAGTTTCAGTAATATATTTGAGATTATATTCTAATGCATAGTTTTCAATGAAAATTATATAAAATATTATAGGCCACAATGCCATGTCAGGAGAATACTATTCCAAATCCAAAAATTTGCAAAATGGTGACATGATAGTTTCTGTGCCATACAATAAATTTATTTTAAAGAACCTGGTAGCATTTTATCTTTAAATTAAAACTGATTTCATTAGTCCATCATGATCAGCAACTCCTAAACCGAACTGAAGATGAATACAGAACTAGAACAGCCACCTCAAGTGATGCCCATACATTATACAAACAATACTAAATCCTAGTCAAATATAGGCGTTAGGTTCCTTGAGAACAGCAAGTTAGGTAAACCTGTACTGGACAAATTTTTGACCTTCCAGGTAAAACTCGATATGTGGATTCAGCAGCATTAAGACTGCCATTAACACCTAGATATGCAGATGTTCAGCACACAAATGAATGGCCTTATCTGTAGTGCTCTGAGTTATTGAAGGCACCAAAGTCTTCAGTTTCCATTCTACATCTGTAGGCATGTTGAGTGTGACAGGATCTGAATGTCTTAATAATTCCTAGGCCCACAGGTTGCAGGACCATGGTGGTGTTAGGTGGTAAAAACACTACCCTGACATTATGATTACTGAATTACACTGTTTGAGGATCATGGCCAGGGGCATACTGAGTATATTCAAAATTTTCTACATTCCTGAAATAATTAGTCCCCTTTCTAAAAGCACATATAAAAAAACCTGCATTCAACAATGGTGTACTGTTCTGCAGCAATTTAAATGTAAATGGAAAAATTAAAAAGTGTCGCTGCTTCAGAGTTGCTCAGTTTGTCAAGTACAAATAAATGGTATGAAAAGAGGACGTGATGCCATGTGTGGTAGATAAGATCAATGTTTTGGAGGTACCCGATGCCTACATCTTGAGAGTAGAAACCTTTCCTTAAAATACAGGTAGCAGGTTCCTCCAAAATGCTGGTACCTACCTACCCAGCTTTGTGGTATCACCTCCCAGAATACTATGATATTCATGCTCACTGCCATGAGAGCTCTCAAATGGGTATTTCATCTGACATGCCAGTTCTATGAAGCATAACTGAAGTTACTACATCAGAATTTGAATTATATTTTTATAGGCATAACCATACAAAATGTGATACAAACCTATGTATCAGTTAAAAGACACAGAACATACCAATTCTCAACAAACTGTGTATCTAAGGCTATATTTCACTGATAAATCCATCTGATCTAAGGCCACAGTTCCCTGTCAAAACTGCTAATCACAGTGTCACACAATATTCATTAGATCTGCAGTTGTTCCAATCAAAGACAAACTTAAAACTGAATGGAACCTCTCACCAACAATCACCTAAATTACACCAACAATATCCCAAGTATTTATAAAGTCAAATGGGTATTACACTTATGTTCAATGAAAACAAACACAAATTAATCACGTTCTACTTGAACACATCCTTCAATCAAAAAGATAATTTAATTAGTTCACTTTTTCTTCAGTTTACTTTTAACAAGGAATTAATACCTCTACAAGAGGTATGTCATTCTCTTCCTTATTTTCAACTATCATAAGCCAATACATGACAGCAGTCTTACAAAGTTAAACATTTGTGCACTGGTTTATTAATAGTTATGGTGATCACTTCTAATATGTCTGTACTACCTACACTAAAAGCAACTTTACTGGATCATTCACACATTTATAAAGCACAAGTTCTGTGGTGTCCTTACTCTACAAAATGTGGAAATTGCCAAATTACTCTTTATCCTTGCTCTTAGGTATAAAGTGTACTAATAAAGTTTTACTTCAGTTAATATCAACTTGTATCTACAATTAACAACGGGACAATAATTTTGTTTCTAACATAAACAGAGTACTGAAAATGAGAATGTGTAAACATGATGAACACAAAACTACAAGATATAATACACAGCTGGTGATTTATATGGCATTGCATTAAAATTTAATTGTGGATTTCTGCACTCCCAAATGAACTTAAGAATGACTGCACCTAAATGATCATGGATTTTACAGTGCAGTCTTCCAACAAATCAACCAAAATAAAAGTTTATGTTTCCTTTGTGCTGATCAATCAAGACAAATGACAAATATAAAACTGCAAGCCTGTAAATAGCTTACTTTGAATATGAGTCCCATTACCTGTCTAAAACAAAATCAGGAAATATTAGCATTTAAACTGTTCATCAAGACAAAGAGTGAAGTCATATCACATCAGATGCACTAATCAGCATCAGAAACAGTTAACAGTGGCAGCCATAACATCACAGTAACAAATTCCATGAGATGAATAAAACTATGCTTGTAAGATTTGTGGTTTTCACGGTGGTGACTATGAAGAAAGCAGTCTTCTGGGATGTGGCACCATGTAGATGTGGTGTTAACCAACATTTCAGAGGAACGTATCGCCTCCAACTTCAGGGTAGAAGGAAAAATAAGAAATCTGCAAGCGAAGAAACTGTGAGACAAGCAGTCTGCTTGTACCGGTTCTCACAGTCTCTTCGCTTGCAGATTTCTTATTTTTCCTTCTACCCTGAAGATGGAGGCGATACGTTCCTCTGAAACGTCGGTTAACACATCTACACAGTGCCACATCCCAGAAGACTGCTTTCTTCAAAACTATGCTTACTTGTAATACTATAGTAAGTTTTCTAAACAGAGCATCTATGAAGTGAACTTGAACACTATGAGTTGGTCTGACTTCATGGAGGAGTATCTGATCCAACCATCTTACAGTTGTATTTCATTACCAATAAACTATTTCTGCTCCATAGGATTAAGATATGCAACCTTCAACATTTCTTCAAACCCGAGGGTAAATATGTTTACACTATACAACACATATACCCATATCAGAGAAATTCATGAATTGCTGCAAACTGAGACCATCCATATTAGGAAACAGATGATATGATATTCAGTGTTCCTCAAATTAAGTCTCTCTTTACATCATCATTTCCACGGTCCTAGTGAAATTAACGTGGCTAAAATTTCCTAATGTTAAATGAGTTTCTCAGAGTAGTGACCGTTCAGAGTACTTCCTTCTGGAATGTGACGCCATGTAGTCCAGTAGAAGTTTACTGATGATCCTGTGAAATGTGAGTGAACTTCTACAAGAATACATGGTATATACATGTGTTCTTTTAATTTCTAAAGGTCCACATATAAAGGGATTGACTATGTATCAGCTTCATATGAAAAACAAAACAGTAACAAAATTGATTATGAAACTGTGGGGAACAGAATCCAGGTATCCTACTGCTCATGCAGTAATGCCATGAAGGGTTATATCATGTTTCTAGAATGATGTAACTTATTGCTTCTTAAATCACTGGGACAACATTAGAATTGAGCAAATGTGTATCCATTTTCACATATCCAACTACAGGCACCTCTTGCTTTTCTTTCAACACACATTTCTGAACTAACATCTTAAAAAGATGATCGTTCTCATACTCAGTGTGTTTGTGACAAACTGGTGAGTCAGTACACAAAGAATCAGGTAACTGTGTTGAAACAATGAGTCTTATTTGATGCTTATGGCATTAACATAAAATGTGGTTTCCTTCCAATATGTTCAACAGCATTACACAATATGATGCAGCATGTGGATTCTGAAATGAGTGTCTACTGAACCTCAGCTGGTCAGATGTCTGGAAGACATCGATTACTTAACAGTTCAGAGCTACTATAGTCTGTTCCTTTTCTTATGAAGCTTGAGCTTTGCAAGAAATATAACAGCCAATCAGAACAGGGGATTAAATGTAGCCTTCTGCTACAGCCCCGAGTTGTTGCTTGGCAGTGGTATGAGATATTTATGTCCTGAGCTATTCAGGTAAGTGCAGTTGTCACATTTCATCGCATCTGAAAAATGCTAAACAGGTGATGCATGAACAAGGTAGGAGAATTATATACACTATAAGACAGCAACATGAAGGGGAAAGTGGGAGATGAAAATGAAGAGCTATTTGTTTTATTGCTAGTGGGGCAGGACTCAGTCCCTTGTACTGTGGCCACTTCTGGCCTATTGTACCAGCCCCAGATGATAGGTGAGGGTGATTGTGGAGCAACTGGTGGAATGAAGATTAACAGGGGACACCGAAGTACTCAGAGAAAACCTGCCCCAGCGCCACTTCGTCCACCACAAATCTCACTTGACCAGACCCGGGATCAAACCCAGGCCGCCGCAGTGGGAAGCCAGTGACTAACCGCTTGAGCTATGGTGCGGCCTCGAGATGAAGACTTGTATGGTCACCTGGCAACATCGGTCAGTTTGGCCCTGTACAGCACAACCTGACTGGAATCAGACTACAGCTGGTCATCTCATATTCCTCACCGTTTTATAGCATTCTGATTGGTTTTCACCCAAACTTTACAAGAAAAGGAATAGTCTTCAATATGATTCACCACCATCTGTGATTAAAAATCACTGATCTACGACTCACAATTATTCACGGGTTTTTAATGCATCTCTGAACAGACTTTAACTGCTAAACCGTTGTAACTGCGAAGGAATAACACAGCAGCTGAAATGCAAATTAATGTATATGGTTTGCTCTACACTACATTGTATATAGAACATGAAAGGTCTGATCAAAAGGTAAAAAGATTGACTTCATGTTGCACATATATCACATTTCCACAAAACATGGCTGCAAAGAATGTGTTCTGACATGTTACTAAATATCCAGGTGTGTTTGTAGCTTATTCCACCCTTTTACCACACTACATGGTGTCACACCCAAGTCAGTCACTGCCATGAGAATCCCATATCTCATGTCCCACCATCTGCCACCACAGTCTGATGCTGAGAGTGTCACAAAACAAAACATGAAGACATAAATAAAATTTCCACACACTCAGTCTCAATACCCTTTGATCAGAGCTAGCATCTAAGAGTATGTTTTCCAAAAAAATCTTCTCCTGAAATCAGTTAGTACATATTAGAAGTGTTAACCATTTAAGGAAGTCTTAAGTCAATCTACTTCATTCTGTTTTACATAGCCTTGGAACTGGCAACCCCATTCTCCGTTCTCTACTGATGTGTTTTACTGAGCAGGTGTGAATTAAACTCATACACATTAGAACACTGTTCCCCACAGATATTGCATTTCCAAGGATTACTATCAGAATGACAGCCTTTGTGAAGGAAATACAATGTCTGGTCGGGGAATGCAATACCACAAAACACACACTGCAGTGCAGGAGCAGACCGTTTGTGTGGTGACCGCCAACCCGTTGAATCGGAGGGCTGTTCAGGTCCTGTGGATGTGATGGTTCCATTTGTGGTTGTTGCAATTGGCTGCAGGCTGAATGAGCTCTCTGGTCTTGGAGAAGCAGTGGATGGACGACCTCGAGCAGGGATAGATGAGTTACTACGATTTCCAATCTTTCTTTTTAGATCATCACGGAGGAGTGATTTAAGAGGTGAAACCTTAAATACAGAAAAAATATACATATTATATTATAATTTTCTTACATTCTTCTTTTCCTTTCTTGTGAACCTGTAAAAAAATAACCTACACCTAATATGATCTGAAATTTTTTTAATAAGATGGACAGCATACCATACCCTTTCTAATTAAAAGTTTGAAATAACAATAATTTTAAATTTTATATAACAGTAGAGATGAAGCTGGAAATAAAAGATTGGAAGAATGTGGAAGGATGTCCAAAATATTTACAAAACATCAGTGGAAGATGGTTACAAAAGTCTATAAAACGTGAAGATACTGTTTTATAATATTCATAATAGGCCAACTAGGCCTAATACATTCAGAAAGACAATCATGATTATATAATTCACATCTTTTCCTAGAAGTTCTAGCCACTTGGAGGCATTCAGAGCAATATACTGACACCACTAATAGCACATTCACAAAACTATTTCCAGCAATATCTCTAGGCATAGTATATACACAAGGGCTATTTAGAAAGTAACCTTCGGTGAGCTGCTAACAAAACAAGCAATGAGAAAAGAAAATTATGTACAAAAAATACGTACATACTTAAACTATTTCTGAATGTTCACCGCCCGAATTGAGGCACTTCTTACATCAGGGAATAAGTTTTGTATACTTGTGTCAAAGAGGTTGCTGCCTGTGAGCTGAGCCATGTTTTGACACCTTCCATCAACTCTTCATTACTGTTGAAGGGCTGTGATCACAGCCAGTTCTTCAGGTAGGCATAAGTAAACAGGTGGTATTCACTTGGAGAGATCTCAGGACTGTTAGGAGGGTGGTCAAACAACTCCCAGTTGAAATTCTCCAACAATGATCAAGTGAGAGCAGCTGTATGCAGATGTGCATTGTCATGGAGGTGCACTATGCCAGATGTCAGCATTACACACCTTTTGTTCTGAATGGCTGGCCCTGTGCAGTTTTTTTAGTGCTTCACATGTTATTGTGGTCCTTTGTTGCATGAATTCCACCAACAGCACTCCTTTCCTGTCCTGTCCAAGAAACAGCTGCCATCAGCTTTCTGGCAATGTTTCTTTGAACTTTTTTGGCTTGTCTGGCGAATGTGTGTGCATCCACTGCTTTGACTGTTCTTTGGTTTCAACATTCACAAATGAAACTCAGGTTTCAACACCCATTACTTGCACAATGTGACTGAGAAATTCATCGCTATCTTTGTAGTATCACTCTAAAAAAGTCAAAGCCAAAGCCATTCTGTTTTGCGCACAACCATTAACATTTTCGAAACACATATTGCACAAAACCTGTGATAGTCTAGCCTAACTGTGATAATCTTGTAGAGAACAGCGTGTTAAATTTGTGGAAATTCACATGAAAATTCTGAAATTGTGAAGTGCCATCTGTCACAAATTTTATGGTCATCACTCTGAACAAGATCTTCACTCACTACAAATGGCTGACCAATTCACTCTTGTAAGATTTGAGGTTTTCATGGCGGTGACTATGAAGAAAGTAGTCTTCTGGGATTTGGCACCGTGTATATGTGGTGTTAACTGACGTTTCGGAGGAACATATCGCCTCCATCTTCAGGGTAGAAGGAAAAATATAAAAAATCTGCAGGCAAAGAGACCGTGAGAACCGGTATAAGCAGACTGGTGTTAGAAATATACACGGCTATGTGAGAGCAGTGAAGGAAGGAGGGAAGGGCAAGTCTAATGTCACTGCTCTCACATAGCTGTGTATATTTCCAACACCAGTCTGCTTGTACTGGTTCTCACGGTCTCTTCGCCTGCGGATTT
Organism: Cryptotermes secundus; assembly: GCF_002891405.2. Lineage (NCBI taxonomy): Eukaryota > Metazoa > Arthropoda > Insecta > Blattodea > Kalotermitidae > Cryptotermes > Cryptotermes secundus. The sequence goes on from NW_019736393.1 coordinate 716,526, forward strand.
CTTATATTTTTCCTTCTACCCTGAAGATGGAGGCGATACGTTCCTCCAAAACGTCGGTTAACACCACACATACACCGTGCCAAATCCCAGAAGACTACTTTCTTCAATTCACTCTTCACTGTGAACATCTGTTCACCCATCTATGAACATTCTACATTATTGTCTTACAGCTCCTTTACTCATTATATATCAGTCATAAACTGCGCATAATTCACGATTTCTGTAGCACTCATGTTTTTAGTGTGAAGAATGCAGATAACAGCACAAACTGTGCGGCTGGTGGGATTATCAATTGCAGGACACATCATAAGTCACACTGTAGAGCCAAGAACAAACACTAGGTGACCAGTTATGTGATAGTTTACAAGGAAGTGGGTCATGTGACACTACCTCACATGCACAGGCTATTCCCCACTCTGACAATAGTTGCCTAAAATAAACAGAGGTTACTTTCCAAACAGCCCTTGTATATATACGTGTGTATATATCAAGAATGCAATTACTTTGAAGATGACCACATTCGCTTACGTTTAGCGCATACACAGACAGAGGCCCATATATAAATTAATTTAAAACTTTTGACAATGGTATGTCACATTGTTTAAAACTATGATACTGGGTTCTGTCCATTAAGTAAGTAAAGCTATCCCTGTAACAGGCCGTGAAGGCCCATAGGGTTGTGAGACGTTAAGGGTCCCACATTATCTAGACAATCGGCTCAGAGATGTCGGTAAGGTTGTCAGCCTTACGCGCCGGCCGCACTCTACTCCCCAGGAAAATTATTTATTTAATTCCTGGTACTCATTTCTGTTAGATGATGAGTGAACCCCAGGGCCATAGTGCTGCCAGAAGGATTAGGTCAATTGAAAAAAATCTAATGACCTCATCGGTATCTGAACCCGCGACCTTCCGACTTGTAGCATAGTGCCTTAACCACTACGCTACCGCGTGCCCCTACGTTCTGTCCATTGCCTAAGTTTACTGAAACCACAATGTTTCAGGAATTGGTCTTACTCCATCTTGAGGTGAACAAGATAAGAAAGAACACTTACAATGTTCAGCTTCTTATTAGAGTCATCATGTAATAGTGTTTTTTCGTTCTTATCATGCTCACCTGAAGAACAACACCGAACAAAATTTTCAGAACATAGTGGCTCTAATAAACTTGGGTACTGGATAAAATCTAAAATAACATTTTTAAAAATATGCCTATCTGGTTATTTAATTGCCAGACTTTACAGTTTTTCCTCTTAGATTCATTCATTTCCTTTATTTTCCATATATCCATACAGGCAAAAAACCTAGGATGTGGAAATAGTCCCTTTGATAATATAATAAATTGCATAAGTCACACAACCAAAATCACAGACACTAGTCAACCAACATAGATAATAGAAAAAAAAATTTATTACAATTATAATTAATAAACATAATTTAAAAAGAACATTACTATAAAAACTTAAAATTAATACAATTTCACTCAAATTACCCAAATTAACTGAATTAAATGCATTACAAATTTACACACTTATGACCACCTATCTTTCCTTCCTTCTTTCTTTCTTTCTTTATTTGATTTTCCCATAAATCAAAATACATTGATACAGGACTCGTCATATACATACATGCACATCCTCCACTTTCCATAAACATCCATACAGACAACAGACCCAGGATGTGGAAATAGTCACCAAACACATACACAAAGTCACACAAGCCACACAACGAAGATCACCTACATTAACTATCTAACACATACAACAATACGAGGCAAAAAGATAATATCCTGATTAACAGACATAATTCACAAGTAACCACAATACAACCCCTCACATCTCCCATACCAACTATATTAAAATAAGGCGTTAAAACATTCAAATTTATGTACATTTGTAATTAAAATATTCATTTAATGCATAAAAAGAGTTAGCATATTAAAATCTTTTTAGGGAACGTTCAAAGGATTTCTGGTTATTAGATAATTGTTTCAGCTCTTTAGGCAGAAGTTCAGTTAATACTCAAGTAGCTAACTTACAGAATGACCCTTACATATGTTCACCACATAAGCTGAGAAAGGAATTATACATTTTCTCACATGCACACTCCAGTATACATTGTAGAGAGGAGAAGGAGAGACAGACTGTAACAGATGTGTGTGCACATGAACTACTGTAAGAAAAATGGACTTACCTTAATTAGACTGGTAAGGCTACTGGAGGTGGCAGACTGAAACTGGACATTATTTGACTCTGCAGGTGCTGAAGCCAATGTGCGAGCAGTCGTGAGGTTCACAGGCCCATTACTTCTCTGTGAAGGTTCATCTGCGCCACTACCAGGCTCCTGCTTTATTGGGATAAGCGAGATGGATGGAGTAATGGTTGTGGCCACCTCCAGCTCAGATACAGTGCGGGCGGAACCATTTCCATTACTTGCGCCTCCAACTGTGTGACTGCTTGATGGTGCATTTGAGTTGGAATCAACTGAATGTGGTGAACCAGGACATTCACCATTTACTCGCTGAGATGAAGGTTCAGAGCCTGACTGGGAGTTGACCCCTAGGGGTGGGTCACACTAGTAAACACAAGAGCATAATGTTATATTTTAACTGTTCAAAACTGAAACTCATCTATATAATATTTCAAAATTCAGCTTTCAGTATCAAGAAAATGGATCACATACCTGGTCAGAGATCAGTCAGCTAAAGGCACTGATGGGATAAAAACTTCCCAGTTTATATGAGAAACAAAAACAATCCATACACAAGTACACTCTCTGCATGCTTAACGAACACCATAACAAACTGCACATATAATTACCAGTGTCCTTTGAAGAGATAAATTACATGATAGCTTCCCTATTCCTAGTCACATTAACCCTCATATTATGTCTATGCTCCAAATAAAAAGAATGTGGCTATGAGCAGCTTTACCATGAGAAGTACAGAAACCAAGAGAAAGAAGGAAGATTGTATGAGGAAGGATGTAGGTTCCAAATTTTTGGGGGTTTCTTGATCAGCAGAATTACTATCAACACTATTCACTCAGCAAGCGGCCTCCGTAGTCTAGGGGTAATGTTCCCACCTCATGACTCAAGGTACACGGGTTCAAACCCGGCGGAGGTCGTGGAATTTTTAAGGGCGGAAAAATTCAGGGAACAAGTCCTCCAGGAGGGACTTTTTTAAGCCGTGGGTTCCGTGTCGTAGATTTACAGCATGTAAAAGATCGTCATGTCTCTAGGAGACCTCTGAGCAAAATTAGGCAAAAAAAAAAAGTTTCCCGCCCAAGTAGTTTCCAATGCCTCCGGTAGATGGGGAAGCATTGGGAACCACTGC
>NW_019736393.1:719959-735883 GCF_002891405.2 Cryptotermes secundus
AGGGGAAACCCCCCCCCCTCCAATAATAATAATAATAAATAAATAATAATTCACTCAGCAAATTGGTTGAGATACATTATAACAAACAATTATGATAGAGACTAGAAGAAATTCTTTGTCAACTCACGTAATTCTGAGACTGAAAACCCAATATAAAAATATATGAATTTTAACTTGAAAAAAGTCAGGCTGTGTGAATAATTTTTAAATCCAAATGTGTTTAAAATTTCAATAAATCTGATAGTGTTCCAAATTCTAATGACTTTACTTTTGCCAAACTAACTCTGATAGTTGCCGTCTTTACATGGCTAAAAAACATGACATAAATCTGTTATAAGGTAGATGAGAATATATAAACATTTGGTAGCTTGCATATTTACAAATATATGAGAGACTACTGATGACAGCCTAATGGCTGAAANCTACATTTCAAATTAAATCTGTGGAATCTAATTAAATTATTCTGTTCTCTATATACTGAGGTGACATAATACACTATTTTAGAGAAAACAGATATTCATTTTCACAATGGACTTACAGGCAAACAATACAAAATCTGAAGACAATCTGTAGTAGGAAAAGTTGAACGTTTGCACATCACAAAATTAAACACACTGAACCATATGGAAAGTTAAAACTCAGACAACCAAAGCTTCAATACAACACATGAAACACACCTGAGCAGGAGAAAACGATGCAGGCGCATCAGCCATGGATATCTCGACATGAGGCGTGAGGAAGTGCATTGGTGGAGTAGCATTGTCCACAGACCTTGCTCCCATTGAGTCACCACTGTCGCTGTATGTTGCTGCAACATTAAGATTGCAGCTCACCTCCAATGGTGAGCAATGGCTGCCTTGCAGTAACGATGATGCACTGGGTGCACTTGGTCCAGGGTTGTCCAAGTCAATTCCATGTCTGAATTGATAAGTAGTAAGTAATGTTAAGGGATGGTAAGAACTATGAAGTACTGTAACTCATTATACAGTCATTCAAGTGACACTGCAAAGAAATTATGCTCTACATATAAATTCTGTTACATTCTATTTGCAAAATTAAATTACATCTTCCCCCTTGCAGGGACCTGGTACAAAAATGTGAAGAACCATTTTTTATTTTATTCAGGATCATACAGAGCATGAAGAAGTATCAACATTGTTCCACCCAAAAGTAGGAATAAAACAGTTTATTTAGTCATATGATTTTCTAAGCATAAATATTAAGATAATATTAAAATGGAAGAAGATTCATACAAACAGCTGTACAACGTTTAATCAAAAGATGATATGTTGCTCAACATACAGATATTGTGATAAAATAAACAAAATAAAACGTTCAAGTTAAAGACTCATAACTCAAAGTTGAAGCAACACATGATAGTCTGAGTTGTCTCGAGTGTGCCAGTAAAAGGGTTAATTTGTGTTCTCTGAAGTGAGCCATCTTCTCTGAGGTACAACAATCAACAGTATTCATGTGTTCACACATCACGGATATAATACAGGATCAATGATATATTTTCTGAACGATTCTTACCTGTTGAAGAAATGCACTCGCAAACTCTTCATAGATCCAGCCCGATAGCTGCACAGTGGACAGGATTTTATCATGTCATTTTGTCCTACATGTTCATTCTGGAAATGAGCCCGCATGGCAATCTGACGCTGAAATCCACGGTTGCAGATGGGACAATGATACGGCAGAGTTTTTGTGTGTGTTGTGAAGTGTTCTGCTAGATGATCCTTGCGAAAGAATCTTTTCTGGCAGACTCTGCACTCATAAGGCTTAACACCTGTGTGACGCATTTTATGGCGCCGCATATTGGCGCCATTTGAGAATTTCATGTTACACACGTCACATTCAAATATTTTACGGTCATGACCTCGATGCACCTCTCCTGGTGCAGATGGTTCTCCCTCCCCGCCAGTGCATCGCGAAAGATGCGTAAGCAAGGCAGCACGAGACAAGGTCTCATAATTGTCGCATCGTTCACATCGATGGACTGGTATAGCACCATCACTGGAATCATAGTTTGTATTCAGAGCACCATCTGGACCCCCTGATGCTAAGGGACTGCCTTGTCCACCAGACTGATCAGCTTCATTGTCCTGATCACCATTCTCCTCATTACTGTGACCACCTTCATTCTGAGTGCCAGAGTCTGCCTCATTTTCATTTTCTGGTGTCCCGTCTGTTGAGCTTCTGTCTGGCTCTGCCATTCTCTGCCTCCTCACACTGCCCACTGCCTGTCAATTAAATTCAGACTGAGTATACATGTGAGTTTAATGGAACATTTGAGATGTGATAAGGAAATTTTATTTTAAGACACAAAAACATGACTAAAAAAGGCTATTACACACTGTATTCACTCATGTACTATCTTCTCTTTTCTACCGGTAAAGGATAATATACATGATATTCCATATGTACCATAAAAGTGTATCATAACTTGAGAATTAACACATGTTTATGAAAGCCAAAAAGAACAGAAACAGCATTTCTGTTTTTATCAAATTAAAAAAAGAATGTTTATTAGTGACATACATTTTGGACAATTCATGCTGTTGATGTTCCCATCATTCAAAATTCATATTTTAAAGTAAATCAAGGTGTTTTTGTGTGCAAAATATGTGAATATATAAAGTCAAAATTACAATCAAGACAAAGAAATGAAATCAGCTGCAGTTCCTCAAATATAGTTTGGAAAATCATGTACAGAAACAAAAATGAGCTAGGAACAATGCCGTCTCTTGGGATGTGGTGCCGTGTAGATCTTGTGTGCAGGCCGCCTGCTCACACTGGTTCCTTACTCACAGATTATTCTATCCTGAAGATGGAGGCGATACGTTCCTCCAAAACATTGGTTCACACAAGATCTACACAGCGCCACGTCCCAGAAGACAGCATTCTTCATGGTCACCGCCATGTACACCTCAAATCTTACAAAATGTGAGTTAATTCAGATCATGGAAAAATGTTAAAAAAAAAATATCTGGTGACAGTAATAAGTATATAGCAGGCAGAAACATTTCCCTCACTCTACTTCCAAAATATCAGGACATAGCTCACTATATAATTTGTCTGACGTAGCTAGAACCACAGCAGACTACTGGGTCTGCATACCCATGCACAGCTTACATAACCGGGGACGGAAATCTCTTGCTCTGTGACTTCAATAGTGTAAACATCAAATATCTACATGGTGTTAAAAAATATCAGTTCCTTTTAACTCATTTTGATTATGGCTAGTGTGGAGGGTAGTCAAAGTGTAGGGAAAGAAGGAACAATAAAGTATTACATGGCCAGAACAGACAAACTATCTCAAGCATGTACTTTTATATTACAAATTGCGTAAGTTTAACTGAATAGCAGGAGAATGTAATGACAAACTCACTTCCCATACATACTCCCATTATCATAATCTTTACCTCTCTGAAGCCGGTAGTGAAGTTCCAACTAGATCAAACAAGTTATAAAAACTGATAGTATTATATTCAGTACATTCCTACCAGACTGCACAGTGTCACAGCCTAGAAAAGAGTACTCCACATAGTCACTGCTGTGAGTATCTCATATCTAAAATAGATATATGTAAATTATTAATTTCTTAACATTTTTATTCCTATCAATATTTGGGTCACAGATTTAAATCTTCTTCAGTTTAGCTAGCATCATGGTCTCTCATGCCAGAACTTCGGTATCCATCAATATACCCCATCTATAAGGTGCGCATTCCACTCCATGAGTTGTGCCTGTTTCTATATGAGTAGGTGAGTCAGTGTGAATTTCAAAGGCAATTGGTTGGCCTGGATTGTTGATTCAAAGTATCAGAAAAATATTGTGGCATGTAGACCTGTTGCTAGGCAATGACCATGCAATAAGCCACTAGACAGCAGCCACTACTACATAACAGCTCCGCAAACAAGCATGCTTCCTTGGCAATGACTGTACTGCAACATAAGAACAGTGTTTTGTATGTGGTCCACGCTGAGAAGTTATAAGCAGGACAAGTCAGAGAGTTGGCTGGTGGGTCAGTTAGTTAGTCAGTCAGTCAGTCAGTCAGTCAGTCGGTCAGTGAAAGAGAGCAGTGGTTCTAAACTTCTGTCTGACCGTGGCCAGGTAAATTCTTTTTTATAAGGTGAGGGCCCTGTATAATTGATGCCAGGCCCCGGCAATTAAGAAACACTGAATTACAGAACTGCTGTGGTTTAGTTGTGAGCTGTTGCCGTAAGAAGCTGGTAGCTGAGGCCGCGGACCATTCGGGAACCCAGAGGAATGGGAACATCTGCCACTAGAAGCTACTACAAAGCAACAGCAGTGAAGACAGACTGAGAATACCTAGTGTGTCCTATAGTGATTTGCGAAGTGTAGTAATGAGATGTATAAGATTACCAATCCAAACCCCATCTATAGTCACTAATACATGTGACAATACCTATGGCTCAGGAAGATGAAGAACTCACTGCCCATATTTGTGTGTGTGCACGTGTGTGTAACAGGGAACAGGCTGTTCATTATTTTGTGCAGTGATTCCTTAATTAATCATGCACAGTAATCTCTAAGTTAACCAATATTCATGCATCTGGAATTTTCATGCAACCAGCAAAAAAATTTAAAGAAAATTTATGATCTTTATAGGATTACTTCAAATAAAAACTTGAAATGTGCATATGTTCACCCATCACACAGCCGCCACTGCCTGTCATACTCCCTCACACAGGTTTCATTAGTCATAATGATCCATGATTACAGTACAGGCTAGTTAAATTTCTGATCATGTTACAATATATCCAAAATTAATCACCTAAGAAGACTCCTACACAAGAACTAAAGCAAAAACAAATTGTTCTGACTTTGAAATGAAAAATGGATATAAGTGAGAGAGCAGAGAAGAGTGAAAAACTGATGAAAATTGAGTTTCTGTAAGATTCTTCTCACACAACAGGCAGATTCATGTAACTGTAACATCCCATTTCCCATGCATATCATACAATGAGAAGTTTACTCTGTGTAATTTTTTCCAATACAATTTTCACACATCAAACAGAATTCCTGGCATCATAAAAGTAGTAATCTGAATTACAATATGATTTTCAGATTTTCACTAATATCATTCATTATGAACAATATATGATCAGTACTTTTTTGGGCTTATTTTGGACTTCATCCATCGTTTGGTATGTAAAAGACAGAAGACCACAACGTTTTGGAGACTGCATCTGTCTCCAATCTCAGGTGGGTGGGGAAGGATAAACCTACTCAGTTGGGCCCATTAGAAAGAGCTAGTCTCAATCACTGGACCATATGATCAGTTACTATTTTTATAAAAAGAAAAACTGTCAACTCAAAACTCATTTGATTCTATGTAACAAACTGGTTACATAATTCCTTGTCATAAGGGATTTAAAATAAAGAAATGTTTTATTAACACTGCAAAATTGTGTTCCATTACAATTACTCATTCCCCACTTAAATTGTGGAATATGTCAGGTAAATCTAAAGGAAGAGAACAATACGATACAGCAGCATCAAAACACAAGCAATAAATCAAGGGCAGCCAAATGCAGTCAATATTGGAGCTGCATATGACAAGTTTCAGAAGTTTGGGAACTGTAAACAGACATGTATTGGATGGCAAAGGTGTTTAGGTCCAAGCTTACTATGCAGCACATTCTTATTTTAAAAAATCTGTCCAAAGGGGACTGACAAAATTTTCTACTCAAATCAAAATCACAGTTTGAGTCTAATCTTGTGAGCCAAAGTCTGGTCATATCTGTAGTATAATTATCCTATGACGAATAACACATGCCACTTGACACCAATTTTACTAAAAACAGAAGACAAATTTGCTTGTTTTTTTTTTGCCTCATCTTCACAGTAGTTTATAACACACCTTTCATGATTAAGATTATACATTCTGAACACATACACTTTTAAAATTGTACACAAAATTTTAAACTACCTAAAGTGGACGTGCATTGTGATTACAAATGGTAGAAACTGTAATTGCTACATCACATGTAGTAAAATGCTTGTGTTTCTCAGGTACGAAAACCATCAAAAACAAACAAAAAACACTGCATGTATTTCTTAATACAACACACAGACTTTTCTATGGCATAAAATATTTAAGAGTCCTGTCACCTTAGTATTTAATTACTAACAACAATCAAACCATTTATAATAAGATTAGAACTACCAACCCAAGAACTAGGTTCACAGTTCTGAAAACGTAGTTCACCTCATTATTAACTTGTGGAACTAGCACATACAGCAAGCATATTTGTTTTAATTGTCATATCTGAAATGTGCATACTGCACATTTTTTTAATTAACAAAAAAAAGAGAAGAAAATGGAATTGTAGTAGTTATTGTTATATTTTTAAAATTCTTAGTGATGTTGTAAGGCAAGTACAGTTTTATTTTTAGTCTAATACATTCTAGGATTATAGAGCTTTTAACAATGATGTATTTAGTGAGTTGACTTGTTCAAGTGTTGCAGTTGTAACAGTATGAATGCAAATAAATATGAATATGAATATGAATATGCATGTAACTTACATATTACAAACACTACATTAGGAACTACTGGTGCACCCAAAAAATTGTCCTCTCTCCTCAACACTGTCAGATTACATTCGCCCTACTGAATCGCATAACATCTTTGTGATAGAATTTTATTTTTTACGTTGCTGCAGCTGACATATATTTGTACCAATTCTCTTTACTGTTACTACAAACTGATATCTACATACTTCCAAAATACATTAGATATTTCGGCATAGCAATGCTTATGTCGGGCTAACAAAAAAAAAGTAATAAATGTACAAATTAAGCGGCTTAATGTAAAATGTTCCGACATCTCAGAACCTCGTTTACATAAACTCCTAACCTCTACGTTAATATAAAGTATTATACTTATAGTCGAGCCAGGAACCCCAAAATATATGAACCTCGGCCCACGTTTTCTACGAAATTGTATACGCTACGCTCTGTTTCTAATTAGGCCTCACAGAGACCTGGATTCCATTTCCAGGTTACAGGCAGGTGAAAGACAGCTATAGGATAAGCCTGAAACGGGACTTTGAACTCGAATTCCCAATACATTATTATATAATACGACAAATAACTATGTATTAGAATACTGCATATTAATACTTACATATCCCCACGTACAAACAAAGTTTCAGTTCATTCATTTACGAACATTTTTCAAACAAAACTATGTTAAAATTCATGACCGCATTAATTTCAGTGACCTACCGGAAGTAGGAAGTGTTACAGGTTGTAAATTTCCGTTCTGTTTCTTACTACGGCCTATACGATACCTAAGTACAAGAGTATCAAATCTGCCATGATATATTTTAAATGTATATACAACAAACATAAATATGTCCTATACATGTTGCATCTAATGTGTCTAAAATATGCGAGAGAAAGTTTAGAAATTTTACTTCAGCTTTAGGTGAACACAGATTTTATGCTCAGTCGTTACGTATTCTTCCACACCGAACAGTTGGTGAACCTGCAACGTGTTTGTAAACAACATAGTAATGTCAGCTGTCCTTCGGTACTTGGACGGTACCAACGAACGAAATTGCATAATTTAATAATGCCATTAAATGTTTCACGGGAGGAAGTCTTCACGTCATATGAACACGAAGTCCAGAAACTTCGTCGTCTAGGAAAAGAATTGAGACTCACAGATATTGACATAGATGAAATCATTCATCATTCTTTCCACTTGTTACAGGGTCACCACATGAAGACTGAAAATGTGAAGTCTTCCAGTGATAAAATTCCAACAAAGTCAGTGCGTTCCATTTATTCTTTTCAGCTTATCGTAAAAATAATAGTTATTGTGTTTCTGACTTTAATAGTTGCTTGTTTTTTTATTACTTATCATAAGCCTACATATAACCTGGTTGTCAGGAATGTTCAAGAATTAATATACCCTATCATGAAATGCTTAAGAAGAATAACGCTGCCAGTTGTTAGAGCTTTACCATCGGTTACAGGTAAGTTTATTGCTTAAACTTATACGATATCACAGTAAGCTAGAAATTATGGAAGAAGAGTTGCCAAAAACAGAGAAATGGCAACTTGCAAAACTTGGGTGAATTTTTACCATGAGAAAGAACAAATTTTGACATAGATACTGCCTTCAGCTGTGCTACTAGTTCTATAAAGAAGCAGTAATATTATAGACTGCTGCAGGAACTATTCCTTGATTTGCTAGCTTCCTGTAACATATGAGGATTAAACACATTACTAATTGTTTACTAGTAAATTTGAAACATTAATATATAACAGAGTAGTGAATTTCTTAAATAAATATAAACATAACAGGATATCGTGTAGAGAATTTTTTGGTGAATTTAAAATTTTAACCTTAACTTCATTGTATATCTTTGAGACGTTGTGTTTTTTAAGGAAAAATAGGATATATAACATCTCGTATTCAGATGTGCATGGTTATAACACAGTACATAAGCAGAATTTGTATGTCCAACCATGTAACACCTCACGTTGTAAAAGGAGTGTGATTAACATGGGAATAAGATTGTATAATAACTTGCCCTCTCAAATAAGAAGTATTCAAGAGTTCAAGGTTTTTAAGTGTCAATTAAAGGATTACTTGTTGTGCAAAGCTTTTTATTCCCTTCAAGAATATTTTTACAAGAATTAGCTTAATAATAGAACAAAGATACTTAGGTAATTTATTTTAGCTATTGCATGTAATTTATAGTTTAGCTTTTGTTGCCTTATTATACTCATCCACTGTTTTATCATATTTAAAGGACTTATTATGTTATTTTTCTATGGTTTTTTATATTATTAGTCATTTGATGTGATGTTTAATCTCATATATTTTTTTAAAAACTGACTTGTCCAATTGTACATAATGTAACAGTTATGGATGTTAAATAAATCAATCAATCAATCAATCATGTAGAAATCACTTAACAGGATTTGCCATGTCAGCTTCTGCTAAACACTTGATTAGACAGGCTTGTATTTTGCTGTGTTAATAGTCCTGAATGAAAGAATGGCACAACATATGACTGGAACTACCACCAATGTGTCTCCCATGTATTCAGCACTAACTGACAAAGTGAAAAACCTAAGTGTCAGATGAAAAGCCTGTTCTGTAGTCCAGTATTGCTAGTTAACGGTGTAACAAACACATTATTTAGTTATTTATGTAGCAATAGGTGGACTGGGTTGATTAGAACATCATGTTAGAATTAGTAGCTGTGAATGAATGTCAAATTGACAGACAGTTATATTTGTATCTGTCACACTGAATTTCATTGATATTTGCCAGCACAAACTACTACTATCCATAGAGAATGATTTAAAAGCCCTGCAACCCTTAGTATTTATATTTATCCTTATCTATTGCTTTTAGACATTGTAGGAAACGTGATTATTTGCAATACACTGTGAATACTTTGGTTGCTTTCTTTCATATTTGTAGTGTGGTATGATGAAATGTGTCTCATTGAGAACCCTTATTTCCGAGCCACTGATTTGAACTGCTGGGCATGTGAAGGTGTCCGAAGTGTGCTTGATCTTTCAGAGATGCACAATCCAAGAGATTTTCAACCACACACAGGTTTTCCTTACATTGTTAAGGTAACGTTTCACTTCTGTCTCTGATGTTGGCTGTGTGTCTTGCTGTGTGTTGTCTTGCAGACAATACAGTGGTAATTTTGAAGTGATTTAATTGACTTGTTTTATCGTATATTTCTCTATTCAGGGTGCTACAGCAGAAGTCAGTTATGGTACACTGGAACAAATGTATGAAAGCAATAGGCATTTAATTGATAGAGATGCATATAGAATCTCGAGTACTGTTCCTGAGTGGAAGTCAGTAGCAGACCTGATGCAGTATAGTTTAGGAAAGAACCCAACTACAAACCAAGATGCTCATATTGAATGGTAAAGGGACTTTGAGTTGATTCTTCATGTAATTTGTTTTGGGGGTTTGCACTGGTTATATACAGCTGTCAACACAGATTAACACTCAGAATTACTGGGTTTTTGACCTTGTCCCTCATCTGGTATTCTGAAAGCTAGAGAACTACTACTACTACTACACAACATTTCGGAAACTTGATCTGTATCTGTCCTCAGGTGAGGGGGGAAACACCTAGTCAGTTGGGTCTCTTACAAAGAGCTAACCTTCATCACTGGATAATTCTGAGTGTTATACACCATAATCAAATTAAATTTGAAACTACAAACCTATACTCATCCAGAACTTTATTCTAAAAACATGTTTATTGGATATTTTCATGCTGTTTTAACCTCAAGACCCGAGCATATTATGCACTGCGAGTGTGCAGACTTTGCTAGTACACATCAGCTATTGACCAATATGCATACTGGCCAAAAAAAAAACACTGCTGATATCTAAAAGTAAGTTGTCCTTGTGCTTAACTAATTAAGCACTATGCCACAAAGGTGTATGGGGGGTGAATGTATAGATCCACGTTTTCTTGACATCAGCACTAGTTGGAGGCAAGTGGTCAGCTTCACGCCCCAGTCACTTTACCCGAGGTACCCATTGTATAGGAGGTTGGTTGGACCTCAGAGCCAGTCTGGATGACTTGGAGAAAAATAAGTTCTTAACACTACTGGAACTTGAACTCTGACCCCTTGGTTGTCCAGCCTATAGCTAGTCAGTATACTGAGTATGCTATCCCAGCTCCATGCTGCTGATACCTAACATAACGTAAAAGGCGGCAACACTTTCTGCATGCCGTGTGTAATGGTTATATCATTAAGGCTCAATGTTCTTGAAATAGACACTGACATTTCCTCCACACCAGATGTACTACCTTGATTGCAGAAGCCTTGTTTGTGAAAATAGGGTATGCTATGTGACACAGGTTAGCATCACAGAAGCCACCATCCATATCCAAATTCTGATACTTGGTAGAACATAATCTTAACATACAGGTGACAAGGATATTTTTCTTCTCTAATGGCAGTGTTAAATAATTGCTAAGTCAGACTACTGTTATTAGAGTAATTGGATCACGAGTGTTGCACTGGTTTCAGCATACAGCCCCCACAACAAAACAAGTGCACCAAAAATGAAAAGCTTGGAAAATACTGTAAGGATGAAGAATGGATTAGTGGACAGTGGCAACGTAGATTACGTCAGGAAAAATAAACTGTGGATTGAGTTAAGTTGGCACATTTTTGTTATGACGGTGCCAAAGCTTCAGATTCTGTTAAAAGCCCATGAAGCGTGTTAAACAGTGAACTCTCACCATGTATGATGAGAATTTTTGAGTTTCAGGAATGATGCTCAAAAATTCTCATCTGACATTACTTATCCCACAGACATTTGATTTTTCTTTGTCTTTAAAAATACCTACATTAGATTAAAATATTTCAAGGATTTAAAAATTGTTACAAAACTTCTCCAAAGATTTAATACATCTGTTGGCCCACAAATAAACTTTTTGAATTTCATACCCATCACAGTAGTTTATATTACCTGGTGAAATCATCGAAGCTTGTCGTTCGGTTAACTTATGCACTTGATGTAGAATTGTTAAACTCATAAACACAGTAGAAAAAAAAAATCAGATATTATTCTCTGGGGTTCTATAAGTACTTTTAATGGGGATAAACTGATGAGTTCTATGGATGAGGCATGGTTTGTTTGATCGATATTTTTGTTTGACTGTAGGAGAGTGAATAGATTGGAGCCAGCGAGATTACTGCGACAGCTATTTCCTCGTCCTTCGTTCATCCCCAATACTGTTAATATGGAGAGGTTCATATTGATAGATGAACCAAAAGCACCACAGTACAAATTGGTATGTTCAAAAATAGGGGATGCTGTATTAGAATATTTTAATTTAGGTATTCCAGCATCATCCAACTTACATAGTTGTATTTGATTTGTTTCATTCTGGTCTGTCACACTATCAGTATTACAAGTGATAAAACAATTCCGTCCAATGTGACTGTTGAAGCTTTTACTACTTCACTTCTTAGCACCCTAACATGTTTCGGTCCCTAGAGACCATCATCGGAGGGGACATCAATACTTTTAGAAACTACTATTACATTGGGTGTTTTGATTTAAAAAAAAAACATAAAAACTTTAATGCATCAAGGACAGCTGCTGTAGTTGTAGGAAATTTGGGTTTTATATAAAGTGTATATTACAAATATTGTATATTTATGTATTTTAAAAATCAAAACACCAAATGTAATAATAGTTTCTAAAAGTATTGATGTTCCCTCTGATGATGGTCTGTAAGGACTGAAACATGTTAGGGTGCTAAGAAGTGAAGTAGTAAAAGCTTCAACAGTCACACTGGACAGAATTGTTTTATCATTTGTTACATAGTTGTGTTTGCAAGTATGTTCATGTAATTATGAAAGAAATTCAATTAAATTCATTCATGTCAATAATGTTAATGCAAAACTTGTGTAAGTCAGAATCAAATAATCTGGGGTATACCTGTACATGGTCCATCTTATTAAGATTTTACACCCATGCATTATGTTGTAATGGTTAGCAAGCCTGCTTCATGTTTGGAAGATACTGAGTTTGAATCTCAATTAGGAGCTGAAATGCCCTCACCAAGGTGGTGTTTCATGGTTTTCCTCAGTCCCCACAGGAAAATTCTGGGACTGTATCATAAAGTAACCCTTAACTGATTCATTCCAACTAATCTGTAATGAGAATATTCCGTTCAGTGCTATAAATTAATGCAGTTGAGGAAGCACTGTTAAACCAAAAACCGAGATTTTGTATTAAATGAAATACAGGTTCACTGTGAAAATATTTTAACATTTACATGACTATATTTTCATAACTGGTGTACAGTAACATACACACATTGAAAAGTATTAATACAGTAGGCCTGTGCAATGAAGGATTCCATTTTTTTTCATCATATTTGACCTGTTTGGTATGTGCATGTTTATATGTATGTTGCCAAAGTTGTCAGTTGTCAATTTTTCAAGTGAACAGTTATTTACTGAACTAGGTTACCCATTTTTGTGTCATTTTTAATGAAATCTTGTATTCAGGGAAGAAAGTCAATCCTCTGTATGTTAATGTCACATATAATTTTCAATGTTAAAGATTTTTTACCAACTCAAGTTCCTGTTTAGAAGTATTGCATATGTGTGGCATAGCATGCAGTCCACTTGTCTGTGCCCTAGTATCAACGGGGTTCTCTCTGAGTGGAATCAGTTCCCTTTACACCTTCTAGCACACTAAATAGTAAAAATTATTAACAAATTTTGCACTTCAATCAGATACAATTAAAACTTATTTAAACATAATTGTCGTCTATGAAGCCTTTTCCAGAAGGCTACAGGGTGTTCATAATGCAAGGAAGTGGGCAGCGTCTATTGATACTGGAGCCTGTAGAGGGTTGCAACATCAACTGTACCAGAGTGTCTGTCCTTTTGAAGCCATCTGATTTTTGTAAGTTCTTAGTTCTTTTAGAAACCTGTAATGTTTTGATTAGACGTGCAGATATTCTGCCTCACAAACATCAAATCTGTTACTTAACTGTCAGGTCTCCTAGCTTTATTATTAATTTACACCTTTAATTTTCAGTGTACTACAACAGTTGGTTCTATCGACCCAAGAGCACTCCCGTTGCAAACAGTACTACTATTAGTGTGAGTTACATTGGCTCCCTTTAAAGTAATGGCTGTGTTAAAACATGTAGCTTCCTTCCATAACGGAATTATATCTTTTTAAATGAATTTTGGTAATGTTTAGCTGTGTAAAATATTTAGTGCATATTGACGGTTGTGCAGCATTGAGGTAGAAAAGTTTTATCACCTTTACTTTGCTTATACCTACAGAGGGTACTGTTCAGCTGAAATCTCATATTAGCTTCCAGAATAAAAAGTAGAGTTGTAAGATTTGAGGCTTTCACGGCGGTGACTATGAAGAAAGCAGTCTTCTGGGATTTGGCACCGTGTATATGTGGTGTTAACCGACGTTTCGAAGGAACGTATCGCCTCCATCTTCAGGGTAGAAGAAAAAATAAGGAATCTGCAAGCGAAGAGACCGTGAGAACCGGTAAAAGCAGACTGTGTCTGTGTCACACAGTCTGCTTTTACCGGTTCTCACGGTCTCTTCGCTTGCAGATTCCTTATTTTTTCTTCTACCCTGAAGATGGAGGCGATACGTTCCTTCGAAACGTCGGTTAACACCACATATACACGGTGCCAAATCCCAGAAGACTGCTTTCTTCAAAAGTAGAATTCTTAGGTTTATTCATTTTGTTTGGTCTGATCAACAGACCTGTATGTTTGTTGAAGCTTTTAATTGGCTTGATATAATGAAAGCGCCATTCAGTGTCATGTTTTTTTTAATTTATTTGTTAGGTTCCTCATTAGGAATACTGATCCTTAGAGGAGGGTATGTAACAGAGGAATAAATAAAGTATAGATTCACTTCTTTATCAGGGCACTGACAAAAATTAGTTCTCTGTAAATGAAATTTCTAATTTACTATGATTAACCTGACATTAATTTACATAATTTAACATATCAATAATATTATTATATGGAATGAATTTAAATTCTTCCTGTAATAACCAGTGATTATATTCCAATGTTCTGCCATTTGCAATGACCTGTACAATAATGCAAATGGAATCTCTGAAGAATTTCCATTAGCCAGAATGTTGTTGCTGGACAATTCATTCTGGGCCTCATCATGGATGGAAAGTAGATTTTATACTATAGATACAAAAGCCATCAAAGCAAATATGGTTTACACCTTTAAATCGAAATAGGTCTATTTTGCCGATTTTAAATATATGTGTATAATTTTATTTCACTTTCATATTTTACAAGGATATTCATAATTTTCTTGGTGCAAGTACTTTTTGTACAGTTTGGTCCATCTTTATTGTCATTTTTGTGTAATGTTCTTCCAGCAACCATGATCAGGGCTCAGCAAATATGCTGGCAGGTAGAACATTATTTTATTCTGTATATGTTTAAAATACAAATTTTGTATTTTCTGTTCATAATTCTGGAAAGCGAAACTTCTGTGGGACTGGTGAATAATCTAACTTATGTTTACCCCTGTCTGTGACAACTAAACAGGATTTTCACGTGATGGCCTACTTTCATTTGAAAAATAAGTATTTTACCAAAGTCAGAGATTTGTACAATATTTTCCAATAAGGTTTTAGGATTTCATTATGTTATTTTGTATAGTTTGTAATTTTGTATGAACTTCAGTTTAGCTGTCTGCTATAAGGTAAACTGTAAGAGGTGTTTAGTACATTTCAATTATGTGCAAGTAAAATGTGAAATTTTCAGTGTGAAGAATAAAAGTGCACTGTTCTTGAAGTGCTGGTGAATGGCCTATATACTATTCATAGTCACTGTTTTACATATCTCAAAGGTAGAGGCAAATAGGCAGAGTATCAAATAAAAAAAGACTTGGGTGTACAGTATGATGAACTGAATAAATTTTTCCTTTAATTGTATGTTTAGATATTAATTTAAACTGTGATGAGCTGAGTAAATTGCTTAAAATGATTGTAATTATATTTTTTATGAATAAACAGTCTTCTTAATTAATTTTGTCTGTTTTTTATTGATCCATCCTGTAGAACTGTCTAGTTCCATGGCCATGGGAGAAATTAGCAAATGGAAGGTCAAGTTTAATTTCAGTCTGGTGTATCTTCCACAAACAGTCCTGAATTAAGGTCTGCAAACTGATGTCATTTATTCACAATGTGCATTTAGTTTAGATATTTCCATTTAATTGGGGGCACACGGTAGCATAGTTGGTTGAGGGGCTATGCTACAAGCCGGAAGGTCAAGTTTAATTTCAGTCTGGTGTATCTTCCACAAACAGTCCTGAATTAAGGTCTGCAAACTGATGTCATTTATTCACAATGTGCA
>NW_019736393.1:735933-842090 GCF_002891405.2 Cryptotermes secundus
GACCCTGGGGTCGACTCAGCCTCTAACAGAAACGAGTACCAGGAATTAATTAAATAATTTTCCTGGGGAGTAAAGTGCGGCCGGCACGTAAGGCTGACAACCTTACCGCCATCTTTGAGCCGATTGTCTAGATAATGTGGGACCCTCAATATCTCACAACCCTATGGGCCTTCATGGCCTGGTACAAGGATAGCCTTACTTTTTACTTTATTTCCATTTAATCAGCTCCATGGAGCTAATGGTTACTTTATGATTACATCAATATCTTAGACTATATAGTGTCAAATGTTTGGATAATTCATGAGTAATAAACTGGAAAGGCAATGGAAGGAAGCAGTTTTGGCCTAATCGAGGTAATATCCTAGCATCTGCTTGGGAGGCCCGAGGATAACTACGAAAATCATCAGTCAAGATAGCTGTGTCCTGGCCAAGATTCGAACTGAGGCCATCCCAAATATAAGTCTAGAGCATTACTGCTAAACCAGCCTGCTTGGTCAGCAGAGTTCTGGTGGAGCTCAATTAGTTAGCCCAGTTCCTCCATCCTGTAAGGAACATGGAGATTCGTTATCATGTTTACAACAATCCACCATTGGACTCAACCCTGAACCAGATGGATCCAGTCCACATTATCACTCATTATTTCTTTCAAATGTGTCGTATTATTATTTTACCATCTATGCCTAGGTTCCTCTCTAGGATTTCTTACAGCTCTCATTTATGCCATGTTCCTTGTCCATATCATCACCCCAGTAATATATGGCTAAGATTACAGATTATGAAACCCCTTGCCACATAAATTTCTCCAATCTCCTCTTACTTCTGAGCCATTTCCACTTATTATCGGTAATTAACCAACAAAGTCACTCGCTGGAACAGGGTTTTTCCTGAGAAGTTTGTAAGCATTCGGTCCTTCCAATAAATTAATTTCAGTTACTGACCACAGAAATTTGTCACACTGTCTGCAGAAGAATGCCACTACACTATTTCAGTCTAGTTCTGTTTCACATTCCCAAGTGGTATCTAAGATCCAATGCAAAGAAAAGAATGTCAGAACCAAACATTTCCGATGTACGAAATGAGTTTGTGTGAGAAATATTTGGTAGATCTGTCAGTATCCTAAAATTATACATTTGAAAATAAACATCAGAATCAATACAGTACAAGGTGTAATATAATGAGACTACATTTGTAGGAAGCAACTTACAATTGTTGGTGAATTTTTAATTACCCAACTTTAAACTGAACCGTATCCCATCACCCTTAAACAGTAACATTTCAACACCATGGATTATTTTCAACACAATGCACAAACTAGCCAAGCTATCTGTGGCAAAGATCACAAGAGATAATATAAACATACATTTATTAATACTAGTGTAACACCCACTGAGAATTCAGTGGGAAGTCCCATCATTTGTTATATAAGCTTCCATACTAGTAACATCCCCTGATTTTTCTCATATTCCTTTCCAGTCCTACAAGTTACTGAATGATACGTCGGGGCCAACATACATTGCCACTTCCAATGCATAACTGGTGTGCCTATCGGCCAGCCCCTCTGAGTTACAGCCCCCAGTGCTGTGCCTGGCAGCTAACCCCACCTGAGTTCCAGTCCCAAACAGTGTGCCCAACAGCAAACACCCTGAGAGTGCTGTCATTCACTGGTGTGGCTAGCAGTTATTTTGAAAAATAAACAGGATGATGGATAATGTCCAGAAACATAATATTTGTACTAATGTACCATTGTCACAAACTTTTAGATCTTATTAACCCCCTCTAGTTACAATCCCCACTGTTGTGCCAAGTAGCTAACCCCCTCTGAGTGCTGTCAATCATTCCCAACAGTGGACACTCCCTCTCTTTGCACTGCTTGTTACTGATTTTGACAAGGAAGGGTATGTAATATAGGTGCCACGGGGAAGGAGGTGGCCAACTTAAACTTCCACAACTTGTGTTCTTTCTTTTCCGTGACCAGAGTATAGTTGTACTCACTGTCAATTTGAGTGTTATATCACACACGTGCTTTACTACAGTAAGAATGAAATTTTATTATATATTTTCATCAGCATACATGACATTAAACACATACTCAACTACCTCTGCCCACATACAGTTTGCATAAAAGCCCTGAGCACTTAAAAATCCTTTCTGTTGTCACACTGCTGCTGCCTATAGCATACAGGGATATGAAATGGCACATTAGCCACCACACAGAAATTCCACTTGTCAGGTGATTTTATGTTAATAAGAAACAAGGAAAACTGATTATGCTTTTACCCAACCACTTTCTTTGACCACACAGAGGTAATAAACAAAGGCATATTTCATAACCTTCAGCATATTATTCCACATCAGTCAATAACTGCTCAATTGTTACTGCTGAAAATATATTACCAACTTTGTATCAAAACAACACAAAATAAATAAATAAAGGGCATTTTAAAGTTCCAAGCTGTCTTACAGACATTACAGATGAGAGATTTAATGACTAATTTATTTGTTTCCTTATTTATTCTTAGTTTATTTGGAAATGCTTTCAATAATCTAAATTATATAGTGTCAAATGATCAGATGATTAGTGAACAATTAGAAAAGATGTGGAAGGAAGTGATTATGACCTAAATTAAGGTACTATCCTCGAATTTGCCTGAAAGAAGTGATAAAAACTGTGGTTTAATGATAAAGGAGTGCAACAATTCCAAAAGTTGACTTGTACAGGATGCAATGATACCAGACACAGTTCACATTATTTGGGAGGAAAAGGGTAGGAAAATTATGTACATAAATGTAATATGATAGTTATAAAATAATTTTACATGTAAGAGTGAGACAAAAAATGTCAACTATTTAATTAGAAACATGCTAAAAGAAAAATAAATTAAGAATCTAATGATTCAGTAAAGAATAAAACACTCTGAAGAATAGTTAACATGAAACGCTGAAGAATAAATCTGACTTATTTAACGTTTTTCCTATTAGCAAATTGAATATATAGTTGTAAATAAGAGTAAACAGAAAATGTTGACACAAAGTTTAGAACTCTTTCACATTAACCCCTTTTCTCAGCACAGCCATGGTTCCCAAAGCTTGTAAACAGATGATGCAGGGTTATTGGAATTCTCATTATTTTATGGTAAACACATTTTTTTCAGAGTTTCTAAAAGCACCCATGCTTTGTGGTTCTGCTCTCTATGCAAGACATTCTTACCTATATTGTAAATTTCAATTTGGAGTGGAAAATTAACATGTCTTGACATTGTGCATTATGGGGCTCTACTGTTACAAATTACTCAGTATTGGGCTACAAGGGATTAATGATGTAATATTTGTAGGTACAGGCTAGCAGAACAGCAGCATGAATATCACAAAAAAAGAGAGTGATCTGTCCATATTATGCTTCTCATACTTATTTCCCAGATTCATATCTGAGCTAGTTTCTAGGATGATTCAGCAAACAATAAAGTATTTATATCTACATACAGAGCATGCAAATAAAAACACACAACACATAAAATTTAAAGTTCAAACAACAGAAGAAAATAGATCTTAGTCAAAAATAAATATACATGGGGCTCTTCCTCTCAAGGAACTCCATAATATGCATTAGTCTAATAGTTTTTCCATGTTAAGCTCAAGTCTTATTTGTATAACAATCCAGAATTCAGTCAATCATTTATATTCACTCAACAGATTAGCTAGAATGTGAAGTTACCACCTCACCTTACAGTATCACATAATTACTTAAATCTTGGATAATTCACAGTGTAAGATTCTATATATCTGAGATACTCATCTGCACTCTTTATATCCTGGACCATTACAAATCTGGTAAATGTGTAATGATTCAAAGTCATCATCATTAGTGCTGAGAGTAGTGCAATTTGGGCACTACAGAATTACAGTCTCACAAAAAGGAACTTTATGCAGAGTAGAAATATCTGATGTAAATGAAACTTCAAAGCAAGTTGCTACAACACATAAACTTGTCATATTTCACTCTCAGTTTATATTAGAATACCTACACACAGCAAACACCTTGGGCACGAACTAAAACAATAAGCAGATGCAATAAGAGGTACAAATCAGATAATCTGAAATCCATAATTTTTGGTTCCTTGCATTCTGCAACGATGAGGATTTCCTGGAAGATTAGATTTGTTCTTTAAATTGATAGCTGCTAAACAATATTTCATCTAAGCATGGTTACTGCAAGTAATTAAAATGGACATATACCTCACCTGTAACAGCTCCAGTTGTTTTAGTGGTATTCAAATCGAATATGGTTACAGGGAACGGCAAATGACTGGGCTTCACATTAACAAAGACTACATGATGCAATCTCTGTTATATGAGTTTCTAATTCTGGAGTTCTTCAAAAGGAAGACCATTATTCTAAAGTGTCACTTCTAGCCTTCAGTCTCGGAGACAGAATAACTGTTATGACACCTTATTTTAATCATACACATAACATTAACATTTAAGATAATATTAAATATGTAACATTAGAACCGAAATATACCCATGAAATGGGTTGTTTAAGATCTCTCTCTGAGGTTCCCATCTGCCACAATGTGCATGAAAGAAACCGTATCATTACTTTAACTCACAATATATATCACAGTAATTTTTACATTAAGACATATAATACTGTGCATGTTAGACACACATCTTATATTGGCCTTGTGCTGCAAATCGTTGCAATGTGTAATCGTTACTAAAGACTGTTTACGCTTGACACACAAAATCTGCAGGTGTGCACCACACCAAGAAGGCTAATATCTTTGATAAGGCACTTTGTTTACAGCTAACTGCAGGTAAGTTAACCCATTTTTTTTTTTTTTTGTTTTGAAAGTTGTTCAAATGAAACCTGTTCATGTACTGGGTTGCACTATGGTCGGGAAGTGGTTCTTTGCAGAGAAGATCCATCAGCTCACGCATCAGTGGTATCTTTGCCACAGTAACCACAGGGAATATTTTAGTGGTCTCTATTCCTTCACCAAGAACAATCCCTGTAGAGGTTCTATTTGAAAATCCTTCATATTTTACCATATTTCTTCTTATCTTAACAAGCAAGAACCAAGATGTGATGTATAGCAATGTCATTTTTTTATGGATGGAAAAGCTGAGTTGTTGGATTTTCTAATTTTGAAATGGTACTTCTGGAGAGTACAATCTAGGACAGATTGTTCTACTAACATTCATAAGTGGAGGAATGTTAAAAAAAATGCACTCGGGTGCAATATGCTTTACAAAAAACACATTAAATCTCCTTGCAGGCCAGAAATATCTGTAACATTTTCCCCCCAGATTATAATTATTATTATTAATATTATAAATAGACACTAAGACTATTCAATTGCAGGCTACTCAATTGCTTCTTTTATCCGTTTCTTTATCAACACTGGAACCAATGAAAGTGCAGCGAAGAATCCAAGAAGAATAACTGATGTCCAAGACCAGGCATCACTTGAAGCTGACAATTTATATAATGTTTGGCCAGCCTGAATTGCGACAAATGATGGTGGTGCTACACCTATGCAGTATGGAAAGTCAAACATTAAACACGTTAAATATTCATTTCCACATTCTCAATTTTTCAAGGCACGTTTATTAACACTGTGACTACACATTCATCATTTAGGTCTACATTCATGAGAATTATGAAAATGGCCACTTTTCGAAGCTGTTGTACCAGAAAACTGTTGATTCTAAAGGGTTCTGATGATGGTGTATCACACTCACAATTATTGGGTTCTTGGACTTTGTCCATCATCTAGTATTCTAAACAACTTGAGAACACAGCATTTCAGAAACTGGATCTGTTTCTATCCTCAGGTGAGTGGGAGAAACCTACTCTGTTGGGTCCCATAGAAAGAGCTAACCTCAATCACTGGGCAATCTATGTCAGTATAACTACAGCTATATAAATACCCAAAACCAGGCTTTGTCAATGGGAGATGACAAGAAAAATGTTCAATAAAAATTGTGATAATACATGCACAGACCCGAAACTAAGATATAAAAGGGGGTGACAATTTTTTATGCAACAAACCAAGTCCATGAAAACAATGCACAGGATTAATTTGAGAATGTTGTGAAACCTGTTTTGCCTACCACTAGTGCCAAACAGCACAGTAAGTCTACAGCATTCCCGGTGAATGTGGCAGAAACTACATTAGTGAAATAGTCAGACCTCTAGCCATGTGAGTCTGTGAAAATTGGCATCATCTCAAAGAGGGTCTTCTAGAAAAATCAAAATTAGCCGAATACGACCATGAAGACGGTCACAGGTAGGCTGGGATGAAGATAGGATTTTGGAAATTGAAAGTAACAGCAGGTATACAAAATACAAAGAATTGGCCCATGCGACATACTTAAACAACCCGGGCTGGACAATTTCCCACCTGTGTTCCCCTCATTAGTAGTGAGATCAGCAATTCACAGAGAAGATCAGTATGGTCTGACAGATTCTTCATGGGTTTCTATAGCATTTTAGTCCAAGTATACACTTTTTATTTCACAGATGGCATTAGAGGTAAGCAAAAAATGGTTTCACAACATTATCCAATTAATCCTATGCACTGGTTTTCATCTACTTGGTTTGTTGCATATACAAATTGTAACCTCCTTTTCTATCTTCGTTTCAGATCTGTGCATGCTTTATCTAAATTTTTATTGTACATTTTTCTTGTCATCTCACACTGACAAAGGCTGATCTCAGGTATTTACATAGCTGTAGTTATACTAACATAGGCTGTCCAGTGACTGAGGTTAGCTCTTTCTAAGCAACCCAACAGAGTGGGTGTTCCCCCTCACCCGAGGACAGAAGCAGACCCAGTTTCCGAAATGTTGTGTTCTCTAGTCTTCTAGAATACCAGGTGATGGACATAGCCATAAAGTCCAATAATTCTGGGTCAGGTAACTGTTATCCACTCTTTGTATATCAAAGAAACAATCATAAGCCTACATATCATGAATACATGATGCTTGAAGCTACATCTTGTTTTTGGAGGAAGGGCAGTGAAAATTAATAAATCATAAATATAATAATGTCTGAAAAACATAAGAACTGTATTCAATCTCATATATGGAACTGAATTATAACCTATAAGCTGACCACTCATACATCACTGTTTTCTTTACAGAGAATTAAAGATTGTGTTAAATATGACTAAATAATGCCTGTGGTCAGTAAAATGTTTAATGCATGTGCAGTTTGCTTTATGCATATATCAACTTACCGATGAATGTGCCAATCCAGAATGGAAAGAGTGGTACACCAATTATGGGTGATGTAATGTTGATGAACCAGTTTGGTAAGAAAGGCGTCATACGCAGAAATAGCAAGTAACTGATCAAGTTACTTCGATGTTTTTTCACCTATATATAAGATAATACAAATGAAATATATTTTTCTTAGGGTAGCATTTCCCAGACAGCAATCCACCAGCCAGTTATGTACCTCATGGTCTAGAACTGTTATCAATAATTCTGAAAGAAATTTATAAACACTGCACTTTTAGTAAATAATATGTTTTCTTAAACACTAAATAAATGGAACAGAATACTTCTAAAGACATTCCATGAAACAACTTAGGAAATGATTTCAGAGGGAAATAATAAATTAGCTCAACTGTTACCAAAGCTGTCTCATATCCAGGAGGTACCCAATTACAATCCTGGCTGATTTCTGGTTATTCCAACTGATGTTTCTCATTGTTTTACTATCTGAAGAAAATGTCAGCATAATAACTTGAAGTAAGTCATATCTTTACCCATCACTCATATAATCCTGCCAGCATAAAACTATCAAAAAAACAAACTCAAAAGTGAAAAGACTTTCTAAACTAAATTCATATTATGGTCTTCTGGGGTACAGCACCATCTAGCCTGTCGGGTGGGTATCAATTTTTTCAGAGGCACACACTACCTCCATTTTCAATTTTGAAGCAAGTGAAATTGGAGAAGTGGCAGATTATAAACAAAAAGCGAGAAAATGAATAGGTCTTGGAGGACATCAGTACCAACAAGAAACTGGGTTTGGTCACTCCTATGTGTATTGCTCTTTAAACAAAAATACCAATATCACCATACACCAAATTTGAAAGTAACTTATTTTGTGAGACATGACCTTGAATTTTGCCACTAAAAATGCTGTTCTATAACATTTTTAGTTCAAACATGAAAGTAACATTACTTTCAAATTATATTTAAAAATAAATATGAGTCGATAAATTACATTCAATGTAAGCAATACAAAATTGTCACGATTTCTCACAACTACTTTTACATTTAATTACATAAGTAACTGGTATTATTTCTGTTGACAGTATTATTTTTTTGATGTAATACAGTGTGGTGTAGTAGAAGTCCAATGATATTTTGGAAGAATGACTATCAAATTACAATGCATTACATAACCTGGACGATAATGTTCTTCATAGTCACCACTGTGAGAACCTCAAATCAAACATTATATTTATTAGTTTACTTACCGTAAGAGCCCACTGTGAAGCTTTCTCAGGAAAATATCTGTATACAAGATGTCGCCCAAGAAAGTAGGACAACACATAACACAATGAGGCTCCTGTTGCAGAGCAGAAGCACACTAACATAAGTGCTAGTGGAAATGGGAAGAGAAAGCCAGACAGGATCGACAGAGTTATTGAGCCAGGAATGGCAAATGTCTGCAAACTGAACATCACAGTTAAGGGGCTTACAGCAACAATCCTGTGTGACAGGGAGAGGGACAGGAACATTAGAAATGTTGTATTTTAGTGTCCTGTTGCACTGATTCATATTCATAATGTGTATATATTAACAGTCTTCAAGTGCATACAATCCCATCTACGACGTCTACACTACATGTTTCGGCAGTATGCTGCTATCTTCAGGTATATCAATCCGTCAACCATTTCACTGCTTGCCTTTATATGTCCTACAAATAATATTAAATTTGTATATGTCCTTATATAATAATAAAGTTTATGTACTTAAAACTTGTTAAAAGCTATTATCTCATATGTCATATTTTTAAATTCGTGTGTATTATTGATCATCCACATGGGGGTCGTTCTTCTTATGTTCTAATGTTGTGTGTATATTGTGTCTTATGGTGTGTTCTACTCTTGTTGCTGTGTGCGTTGTATCACTGGATGTGTACATTGACACATCTGTAAATGGACATATATAGGCAAACAGTGAAATGGTTGATGGATCGATACACCTGAAGATGGCAGCATACTGCCGAAACATGTAGTGTAGAAGTGGTAGATGGGATTGTATACACTTGAAGACTGTTAATACATACACACATTATGAATAGGGACATTAGAATTTAGACACAAACATCCAATACACTTCATATTATATAAAAAGGAGTGCTAGTTTACTTAATGGCACCACGACAACTATTCAATTTATGTAGCATTGAATGAGAAAAATGAGAGGATGCATTTCACACCTATGATAACTAATATTAATGTGACACATTTGAGGGAGAAGAGGAATGCATATAGCGTTCTGGTGGGAAAGTTAGAATGAAAAAGATAACTAGTAAAATATGTTTTGCCTTACGAGTAGTCAAAAAGAGTATCAGGGTTAGAGACTGTTCGCACCTTATATTATGCTATTTTCAATCCTTGTTATTATATGGATTGATATTTTGGGGAAATTCAGGAAATGCAAAAATTGATCTTTAGGTTTCAAAGGAGAGCTATTAGAGCTATGATACAAATCCCGAAAACTATTAGTTGTAAACAATATTTGAAATCGTTAATATATTACCTTTACCATGTCTGTATATATATGAAATTCTAGTTTACATAAAAACCAATTTGAATGTTTCCATAACCAATTCAGGAATGCACTCGCACAATACAGGGAGAAAAGAGGACTTGGTCATAGTGCCATGTAATACGAGTCTATACAAAAACAATTTCAATAATATTGGACTCTGTATTTTAAATCAGTTGCCACAATATAGCAAAGAGATACCAGTACTATACGAGTTTAAAAAGACTTTGAAAACATTCCTACCTGATCATTGTTTCTATAGTATAGACGAGTTTCTCTTGTTTGGGGACAAATCCTAGTTCTAATCACTTGTAAACACATATTTCAAGAATAATTAACTTGTAAATTTTAATATTAGTACATGTTCTAGGAATGCCTACTGCCCTATTCTGTATTCTTTTCTTACAGGAACGAGATCGAGGATACCAGGGTATTTTGTGCCGGGAGAGAAGGATCAGGTCTAGAGGCATACAGTGGTGTCATGTGTTAAAGGATTATATCAGTTTTATTATTAGAATCATTTTATTATTATTTTTGTATATTATTATACCATTATATTATTGATTACATTATTATTGTTCTTATTTGTTGTATTGTAAAGTATTTGACTTGTCCTATATCATGAATAATGATCCATGATATGAAGTAAATAAATAAATAAATAGATACAGATGTAGGTTGGAGGATACTATTAAGATGAATCTTAGAGAAACAGTCTGGAGTGGTATGGACTAGATTCATTTGGCTCAGATAGGGACCAGTGGAGGGTACTCGTGAACATGGTAATAAACATTTGGGTTCCATAAAATGCTGGGAAATTCTTAACAAGATGAGTGACTGGTGGCTTGTCAGTAAGGACTCAGCTCCACTGAGTGAGTGAGTTAGTTATGTAATGTCAATGTCAGCGTGTAATAAATTACATACATAAAAGCTATGATGGCTATCAGCATCTTCCATAAAGAAAAAGAGTTTACAGTATATACCTTCTCCTCCTGTTACAGCTTTCCTAGTTTCTGGCCATCTAGGAAGGTGAAGAGGTACCACTTCTGAGAAAGAAAGGCATGGAAAAAGTGTTGCTATGTAAAGCAGAATAATGCTGGTCGCCCAAATTAATTACCAGGTACAATTAGAAATATTACCAATATACCTGTATAATAATGAACTGAAACATGCCTGTATATTCTCATCACCAAACAGAGGAGGCAGATTTGCTCATTATAGAAATGAACACTAACTGAAGGTTTCATTTATATGACTGTAGGTTCAAAGAGTTTCATATGTATGTAATTTATTGTGGCATGTATACCCATTGCTACGCAACAACCACGAAATAAGCAACCATACAACAGCTGTTGCTATGTAAAGGCTCTGCAAACAACAACCGGTGCGCACCGCAACAGACGCAAACAACAACTGCACTACAAGAGAGTAGCAAACTTTTCTACACAGTCCAGGCTGAGATGTTATAAACAGAACAAGTTAGGAAATAAAGTGGAGGGAAGAGGGGGTTGGTGAGTTGGTCAGTTAGATAGAGGACTGCTGCGGTTCGGTTGTTGTGAGTTGTTGCTGTTAGAAGCTGGTAGCTGAGGCACGGGGACAGTTCAGAAACATCTACTGTTGAAAGCTGCTACCAAGCAATAGCAGTGAAGATGTGGATACTAGTGTGTAGTCACGCACTGCATCAAAGAGTCCAATACATTAAGCTATCAATCCAAAGTCCATCTATATTCACTAAATCACATGACAATATATTTCTCAAAAGTTTTTTCCTTAATGTAGTTAATTAAAGCCTCCTGTTATTATTTGGTTCTAAGCAACTGTTTGTTTATGCTTTATGAGAACAGCACCAGTTGTTCATAGTAATACATACTAACCATAGGGGCATGCGGCAGCGTAGTTGGTTGAAGCACTACGCTACAAGCCAGAAGGTCATGGGTTCGAGCCCTGATGAGGTGGATTTTTTTTCTTCAATTTACCCAATCCTTCCAGCCATACTATGGTCTTGGGGTCGACTCAGCCTCTAACAGAAATGAGTACTAGGAATCTTCCTCAGGGGTAAAGGGTGGCCGGCACATAAGGCTGACAACCTTACCGCCATCAATGTTTCACAGTCGTATGGGCCTTCATGGCCTGTCACAGGGATAGCTTTTGTACTAATTAAAACTGTATACAACCTTCTGAAGGGCACTAGACAGGGTAAAAATTGGAGTTTGTTATATTTAGTGAGTAGGGCAACAACAAGCTAAAAAGGTTATTCATAGTATAACAATTCTTGTATATTCACGGTATTTTAATTATCTCCGAATCATAAGACAATGTGTCTTTCATTTTTCTCTGCATCTGTTTGAAACATATTTTGTTCCGATAAACAGGGGAGAAGTGGTAAGGGTGTGATGGACAGAGAACTGAGGAGTGTGGGAAAGAAGTCATATCTGTGTGTACTGGGCATGTGGTGGAGGATAAAGCAGCAGATGTAGCAGAGGGAAGTCTGGACAGCAGGGTGAAGGATGAGGAGTGATGAGTGCCGGGCGAGGACAGAACTGGTGTCCTGATAAGGGACGTGTGCATGGACCTATGTGGCCCCCCATAGAACCCCGCAATATAATATATTAGCTGCAAAAAATAATGGTCTTACTTCACTTGTCTTTGGTATACCATACACAAGTAATACACAGTGCGACCTTGATAATCTGGGGGGACAAAGTTGCTCGCATCCGTGACATTCTTTAAGTGNCCATATGTGTGTGTTCTGGGCATGTGGCGGAGGATAAAGCAGCACATGTAGCAGAGGGAAGTCTGGACAGCAGGGTGAAGGGTTAGGAGTGATGAGTGCTGGGCGAGGATAGAACTGGTGTCCTGATAAGGGACGTGTGCATGGACCTATGTGGCCCCCCATAGAACCCCGCAATATAATATATTAGCTGCAAAAAATAATGGTCTTACTTCACTTGTCTTTGGTATACCATACACAAGTAATACACAGTGCGACCTTGATAATCTGGGGGGACAAAGTTGCTCGCATCCGTGACATTCTTTAAGTGCAAAATGAGCAACAAACCTGGCAAAGCTTCCAAAAAGATGCAACAAAGCAAGAACTTGAGTGCTCTCTACTTGGAAGCAAGACGCAAAATGGGTTAAAGGATCCCAAATGCAGCCATTGGAAAGAAACCAACCAACCAACCAACCTTGATAATCTGATTTAATTACAGCAATGATGTGCTTGAACAATCAAACTGTTTGAATTACTGAAATTCAACTAAAAAATTTTAATCATTTTATGAAAATTATGTATTCAAAAGATGTTTCTGTGCATTTTATACATAGACGACTAGAACCCTCAGACATATCAATACACGCAGGGTTCAGGGAAAGTTGTACGAGGTTACATATTTCAACACCTAGAGAGGCAGATCCGTCAATACATAATATCACATTTCACAAGCATTCATTTTTGCTGCAAGCAAGTAATATAATTACATTCAATTTGTACTTTTTGGAGGTGCCAATATTTTTTGTGGTACCATAAGTAAGTTCAGATTACTGAGAGTTCAGAGCAACATGGGTTTGGTTTACTGAGGTTCCATGTGTAAAGAGTGTGAATCAACGAACATGAAAAAGGATACAATATGTATGTCACAATAAGAGTCAACATAACTTCAAAGAAGTATTTGTCTTTGTAGCGGTCCAGGACCCTGCCTAATTGTTTGGCATCTTCAATGTCCCAAGGAATCTTCATGTGTTGCATCTCCTCTCTACAATCAAGAAGAAATGAGTGATTTTATACAGGAAAGCACCTCTCTAGAAATGACTACTGATAGATGAACTCACCTTCCTAACACACAGTAAACATCTGCTAATCCCATTACAGTTAATTCAGATGTTGGATAATTTAGATTAGTATATCAAAAATGTAAAATTCTGTTCACAGTTGGGTACATACTTTAAAAGACATGTGGGATTTAGGAGCAAGAGAGATTAGAATGAGAGGACTTTCAGATGTGTTGAGGGCAGCTGGAGAGACTGAAATCACACAAGAAAATATCCAAGATTGGCTAGAATTGAATGAAGGAGACCCTGGATTTCAGTTTCTAACAGCAGAAGAAATTCCTACAGTGACATTTATTTGTAAGATTCTTTTTTGGGTGGTGAGGGGGGTTTAAGGCCATCTTTTTCTTCATTAATCTGGATGACCTCTCCCCTAATCTGGATTAGTGACAGTTAACTGTTCTTATCATTTTATATTTTTAACACTTACAGTTTTTGAGAAATTTATGGTACTGCAGTGGGATGCTATGGGACAATAAAGTTTCATTTCTGCTATACTTTTGCTCATATCACGACCTTGAATTTGCAGTAATCTTAACTTGTTATGCTACAATACAAATGAAAGTGTCTTAGGAATTGTGGCACCAATGGCAGACAGTGTCTGGACTATGTTACTGTGAGAGTGCTTTAAGAAAGATGATCTGTTACTAACAAGTGGATTTCTCATCCCCTGTGGCAGCACTTAGGCTTGTGCCAGCTCTGATGCTGTATTACATGATGTTAACTGCTCACCTGCATTTAATACATTCAAGCCTTTATATATGAAGCATGCATAAACCGTACAGCCCAGCTACTCTGCAACCACAAGAACAGCTTTTGGTAATTCATCTGTCTGCTGGTGGGGAGGAACTTCCATTGTGTTTAGAACATGGTATAGTTAATGGTTTCCCCACTGGTTTATTGCATCTGTATATAAAATAAAAAGCAAACTGTGTCAAAATGTAATTCCACATTTATGAGTAGTGGGAAGTGGTTATGCATACTGTAAGATTACATTCTGACACAGTTCACTTTTTTCCCCCCATACAGATGCAAGTAACCAGTACAAAGACCATTAACTGTAACATGCTCTAAATACAAAGCAGGTTCTTCACTTTCCCTCATTACAGTTCTGGGTAGTGGGAAGTCATTATGTATACCATAATATTGTGGTGTACAGACCCATTGCCAGGCAACAACTTCAAAATAAGCAACTATACAACAGCTGTTTCCAAGTAATGGATCCACAAACAAGCATGTTTCCATGATAAAATTTGCACTGGAACAGAGTAGAGGTGTTTACTATGTGGTCTGTGCCAAGAGGTTATAAGCAGGAGAAGTTAGGAGCTGAAGGAAGTGAAGCAATTCGTTGGTGAATGAATCAGTTAGTGAGATAACCGTTGGGGTTCAGGTATTGTGAGCTGTTGCTGTGAGAAACTGACAGCTGAGGCCAGGGATAGTTTGGGAACCCACAGGAAGGTGAATGTCTGCCATTAGAAATCACTACCAAGCAATGGCTAGTTAAGAAGGTAATGAACTGAGAAGACCCAGTGTGTCCTACAGTGATTTTTGAAGTGTGCAGAACAGTGACAGCATAAGCCTTACTTGTAGTTATGAATTATTACTGAGTTCTATAAATCAAATTACCAATCCAAACCCTGTCTACAGTCACACTATCATGTGACAACATTACAGTTCCTGGCATCAACGTCTTAATATCAAAACTAGGAATTCAAGGAACGTTTCCTCCGTATTCCTGCATGTCTTGATGATATCTGGTACATACTTCCACTTTATGCAACAAATTTCAGACACTGCATTTGTCATTATTTTGACATAAAATTATTAATTCATGCTCAACTCAATTCTCAAGCACAGTATACAGTACGCAGTCAGTAAACAAACTCAATAAAATTAATACTGTGGTCTAAGTGCTACACAAATTAAACACTAACACTTCAATACTAGGGCATTGCTGTCAGACAGTAACTGTTATTTTCAAATGCACAGCAAAAGGAACACAGAATTAAAGAGTGTCTTGTAGAAGTGCACTGGCGATGGCCCTTCAGTGAGGGTTTTCACACAGTTATATATGAGTAAACAGAACATTGTGGTAATGTGGTGGATAAAATACTTTTGTGAGGTGTATGCAGAAACCAGCCCCAACCCATACAAACTCATAGTATACAAAATTAATTAAAATTTAATGAAATAATTGCTCCTTCATGTAAATAATCTGTAAAATTAATGCAACAAATCTAAGCTTTTTATTTAAACAATATAAAAAAATATGATGGAATAAAAACCAGAATATGCTGGTTTGTTCTTTTTTTTTTAATATATGTGGATAGATGTCACAGTAAAATTATAATTTGAGATACTTCAGGTCTTCATGGCTGTGAAAATTAAGATTTTGGTCCTCTGAGCTTGACACAGTGCTGTTTTGGAGGATCCTGCTCCCTCCATAATAAGAGGCAGCAGTCCCTCTCTGAATTAGTAACAATCTACAAAATAATACAGTGCCATAACACAGAAAACCACAACCTTACATCATCACTTACTTCATCAACCCATTAAACTTACGATTCTAGTTCTGGAAACTTCAAGTAGATGTAAAACAAGGCTATAAATGAGGTGACAAATATGGCACCTACTACAATGAATGCTCTGCGTGTGTTGTCTCCACCATGATCACCCACTTGCCGTGGAGATCTAACTACTCTAACCGCATTATTAAGCCCTGAAAATATAGGAAATATAAGTGGTTAATACCAATTATCATAATTTGTAGGTTGAACAATACAACAGAAACAATACAATTACATGAATCTCAAATTCAGTAAATTTAATCTAAAGATGAGGTACTTCCACAAACTGTAGTTTATATGTTAGAAGTGCCATTTTCATATTTTACAGCCAACATAATGACAATCTCATATAGTGCAGAATTTAACCTGGTATGATACAGCATATTGTGAACCATGTGCAATGGAATGCAGAGGGTGATGAGACACAGGGTTTGTAGGGAAGTTCATAAAATGTGGAAAGAATATAAACATGGAATCAATTTCCAAAATCGCACAATCAACACAATGCTGATGCTTAATTATTACTAGATAATGAAAGGACATACTACCCCAATCTAAGCAAATATTATGAAAGATATTATAGTAAGAACAGTCATAATCTGTTTTACGCTGATTATATATTTTCATAATAAAGGACACCATTACATCCGGTAAGTTGAGGCTGTTACTGGTCCTCAAACGATTCCTATTAGACCTATACCTAAATGGAAACCAAATGCAGATATACATTTATGGCCACCGCATCGTGAAGTCAGAGATGTACCTGAATGGGCTATTCTGGAGAGATTGCAGATGCCAAGAAGCTGCACCAGGAAGGGAGGACAGATGTAGTGAGATGTTGCAGTGTAGAGTCTACAGTGAAACGTTATACCAGTGCTATCACCAAATTCACCAGCATTATCTCAAAGGCTGTGCCATAGCTTAAGCAGTTAGTCGCTGGCTTCCCACCACTGCAGTCTAATCAAGTGGGATTTGTGATGGACAAAGTGGCACTGGGGCAAGTTTTCCCTGAGTATGTCGGTTACCCCTGCCAATCCTCATTCCATCAAATTCTCCATAAGCATTATCACCAGTACAGGTACAATAAAACATATGGAAACTGACATGCCGAGGGGACCTAATATGGATTTCACCTCACACTATATGAAATCTTAACTATTGTAATCTACTGTAATCTAGTGTAAACAATTTTAAGTATTGTAACTTTATTCTCTTATTGTAATCAGCTGATTTACAGTAACTGACTTGTCATATATCATGTAATAATGATCTATAGAGACGAAATAAATAAATACATTCCGGATATATTGCCTTCTTAGTACGTGTACTACTCGGTGCAATCAGCTTTATGTGCTCAATTCAAATATACCATTACTAATCAAATGTAAAACAGCAGTAATCATTCATACAACAATTTATGAAAGTAACTATGTTACCATTGTTTATTGGGTTTAATGAAGAGGGCAAGTAGTTGCTTGGGAGTCTTGAATGAATATTTTCTTGGTTAGGATTCCACAGGACAGGTTCGTATGACAGGCGTAGAGATCTTCGTTGGTGAACATTAAAATAATTTGAATGTCTCATGTATATAGTTGAAGGCACTGTTGAAGTTATTTCTGGTGACTGGATGCTAAATTCACCTTCATTTGTGGCAGCAGACATTATTAAAATTTATTTTAGTATCTAACTTTGCAACAGCCCATTACTTTCACTAAAACAACACAACACGACGACAACTCGTGCTATTCATCAAATGTTTTCAACATGAACAGAAATTATAAGGCAGTACGATCAAATGGCAGTGATTAGGGAGAAAACCAATAAACTTGCGCGACAGAAGTCGTGCTGAGGCGTTCACAATTTAGACGTTCAGCACATGTACAGCAAAACCTTACTAATTCGGATTAAGGGTTCGAATGGGGTAGTCCGAAAGTTGCACTGTTTTCAGTACAGATTAGGTATTTAATACATTTCAATACTCATGTAAGTCGGCAAGACGTAGCAAATTTTATCTCGTTCATGGAAAATCTCCGTTACACGTAGATAAAATTATCATTAGCAAAACAGCCATTTTTTAGCCATAGCCTACCTTGAAATATTTTGCGAGATATGGTTTACATGAGGGTCTGACTAGATGCTCTGATGTGTATTTCAATAGCAAATAATTAATAGATCGAAAACACTTTCAGGAAAGAATGTAGACAGAGGACAGTAACATTTAGTGGTCTACATTTTTTCTCCGAGTACTTCGGTTTCCCCTGTCAATCTTCATTCCACCAATTGCTCCACAATCACCCTCACCTATCATCCGGAGCTGGTACAATAGGCCAGAAGTGCCCGCAGTACAAGGCACTCAGACCCACCGCACAAGCAATAAAAAAAATAATAGTGGTCTGCATACTCATATTTCCACCCTTAACATGTTCCCTTCCAGGCAGTTACTATCAAATAAGCTTACATTCATGGTGGGAATACAGAGCATTTTAAGGTTAGACGTTTAGTAGCAAATAATCTATCACTGTTGACACCAGTCCGCTACTCTCATGTTCAGCGATTATGTTCTTTCGTCACAGTCCCTTAGATCATAACGCATGCACTTGTCGCCCCATAATGAGTAAAGTCGAGAAGTCGAGCCAGGCCCGTAGTTGACACTGTTCATGAGAGTTTTTCCCGCGGAAACGCCGGCCACGCAAATCATGTGATTTCGAGTTTGCATATTGCCCATTACGTTGCTTCCTTGTGGTAGAACCATTCCGGAATGGCGAATGGCTTTTCGTGCCTCTTGAAATAACCTCTATTACGGTGCGGTTCGCAGGAGATGATAGTCTCCTTGTCTTCAATGAAGATGGTTCTAGGTAAGCCTACGCTAGTCTGGTTGGCGCATATTTTGAGATTCATATTAACCTTTTTACAAGGGCCGCGCCATAGCTCAAGCGGTTAGTCGCTGGCTCTCCACCGCGGCGGCCTGGGTTCGATCCCGGGTCTGGTCAAGTGGGATTTGTGGTGGACAAAGTGGCGCTGGGGAAGGTTTTCTCCGAGTAGTTAGGTTTCCCCTGCCAATTTTCATTCCACCAACTGCTCCGCAATCACCCTCACCTATCATCTGGGGCTGGTACAATAGGCCAGAAGTGGCCGCAGTACAAGGGACTTAGTCTCACCCCACTAGCAATTAAAAAACCTTTTTAGAGATGTATCTTTTTACCCTCAGGCTTCTGAATATTGTTTCCTGTTAGGATTTTTCCAGATTAGCTGTATTTCGTAGGTCGCTGAGGCGAGAATTTTGAGACTAAAAAGTGCTATTACTTGTCATTTGATAGCGCTGTTAAGTTCTGGTGGTCACGGATTGCAACCGCAGCTTTGTCCTAGATGTATAGGAATACAGAAAATTATCATATACCAAGTCTGGGAATTCGCTCCAACAAAAATCACTGTCGGGTACGGAAAGTGCTTAATTAAAAAAAGGAACTCTAAAATTAAATCGGCGGCGTTTACCAGCGTTGTCATTCGTACCTACTTCACTGAAAGACTATGCATAAACGAATAACACATACCTTTAAAAGCATATGCATTTACCAGCCTTTTCCAAGAACCTTGCTCTCAAAATCGCGTTAATTTTCCACCCGAGATTATGCTTCGATATTTGATATAATCTCTATATTTCCAACCATATCAGCAACAAAATATTTTTGTCCACATTCCCAAAAGGAAGTAGATTCATATTCGTTAGAACACTCATCGACTGATTTTTCTTATTTGGTTTTGTACAAAGATATATTATAGATCTTCACAGTGACCAATCTCTACAGGACCGAATATTTGCACACACACCCCTCCCCCATACCTGTAATTTAGGAAAGCAAAAAAATTTGTGTTCTTATTTAAATGTTCAAATGTTAAGATTTCATTTTTTTTTCCAAAGAAAGATCCCTCCCCTTTAGCAATTACAGGCGAATTTTGTGTTGACAAAAACGTTTTGGACAAAGGGACTATGCACTGTGTGACCTACAGTGAAATACACACCTGTTACTGCGTAGTCACGCAAGGAAATAAAATAAACTTACACTTACGTATCTAAATTGTGTTTCCACACCGCGAAAAAAAAATAGCTTCATAACTATCTTTGTTGTATGATGAGAGTCAGAGAGTTCATAATTTTTCCTTTAGGTTTATACAGTTGTTTCTTAAATATCAGAAAAAAAACATCTTGTACCAACCTTCTACTTCTATGACAGTGTCCATGGCAGAGTATATTTTCATTGCAGCTGAAGTCCCAGTCAGCATTCAGTAACCTGTCGTAAAATGATACTGATTGTAACGTGTTTTGTCTCTAAAGACCCCGTTCGGATTGTTAATTGGTTTATTTAAAAACCTACAAATCGTAACTACAATTAATTATAACAGAGTTGCGGGAAGAGATAACCGTAAACCCGCTGTTTTCTTTTTCTTTCAGAATTTCTGCTGTCATTGGGTTTACTGTAGCTTTCCTCAAACCCTCCGGAGAGTAGTAGGGCCAAATTAAAGCAGAATCTTCAGACAGGCTGTGAATTATCTCCTGTTATTATTTCGAATCGTCATTCATAAGAATCCAAACATTATCTTAACAAAATATGGACGTAGGCTGTAACAACACAGAAACAAACTAACATATAATACGATGACAGTCATCAAGTTAAGTAAATCTATCTCATCTGTCATTTGGGTAGTACTCCTGCTTCGTACTCGGGAGATCCCGGTTTCAACTCTCGGTCAGGCTGCAAGCCATCCTGAGGCTTCATGTGGTTTTCTTCAGTCCCTCCAGGTAAATGCCCCAATACCTCGAATTAGGCCACGGTCACTCGCTTTCACGTACTTTTCAGTTCAGTATTCTATAGTTACCTTACCGCGCCATAGCTAAAGCGGTTAGTCGCTGGCTTCCCACCGCGGCGGCCCGGGTTCGATCCCGGGTCTGCTCAAGTGAGATTTGTGGTGGACAAAGTGGGGCTGGGGTAATAAAAAAGTAATACCATTTGACGTTATACAATCTGAACTACTGACATCGCTGTTAAACAAACCATAATAGAAATCAAGCACATTACTACCAAATTAAGACGTAGTAGAATGAAAAGACACGCACTACAATTAGACTTATCCATGACAAAAGGGACTATGTTCTCATTCATAAATA
Organism: Cryptotermes secundus; assembly: GCF_002891405.2. NCBI lineage: Eukaryota > Metazoa > Arthropoda > Insecta > Blattodea > Kalotermitidae > Cryptotermes > Cryptotermes secundus. The sequence continues at coordinate 757,285 of NW_019736393.1, forward strand.
TTGAAAGAGTTGCTGACCCCTTCACATACTTGTGTACTTCAAAAGCAGGAATCTAGAGGTTGTAATTTTATTGTAAAATGAGGTTTTATGCAGTCATAGAATTAATAATCGTGTAAAATAAAAATATTATTTAACCTATGAAAGAATAACAATATTGGGAAAGTGTAACCCGTACCAGAATACACAGATTTTTCACACTCGTTCTTTGCCCCTAGCGCGCGGAAGATCATGGCCCTACATAAGTTAACTGCGTAATGGACAGTTGTATTGTATTAGGGTATGACATGAAAGGAGCAAAAGAAGTCAGACTTTAACTAAAAGTCAATAAAGACTTCATTTGTCACGTTCTTTACATGATTGCAAGCAATAACACATGCAAGTGTTTTGTGTTTTAGAGGTCATGATTTATTGTCCAATACGAAAATATAAAAATGTAAATGTAAACATTCCTTTTCTTAATTATCTCGAAAGCTGTAAGAGGTACGAATTAAATGCATTGAGCATAAAATTTATCTGTCTTTATCTTCACAGCGATATTATATGTATGTTGTTTTGTTTTTTTTTTCAGAAATATTTAGGGAGGTACGTGCAGAAACGCATTAGGTCATATAAAGTTAAAAAAGGTGCGATTTACCGTAGATTAAAAATTGAATAGCTATCCAGTTTATCGTGAAATTATTCGGTGTTAACTTTTATGCAAACCGCCCGGCAGTTTACTTGAAACGTGCGGTGTGAAAGACTGATACCACCATCCCAATGGGCGTCCTTTTTATGCGTATCGTATAAAGAAAGTATAATAATACAAAAACTACAGTGAAAGCTGAAGTCACTTGCCAGACTGGACGGAAGTTTAATGAACTAGAAAACGTCGAGTTCATTCCTAAATGGCTCTTTACATGATCACACATACATGATCCTCGTGAACACAGGATTTCTTAACAAAAGAATAAATAATGTATTCTCATACCTTCAATTTTGTAAAGAAATGAACTCTTAATATTTCACATTTTCATATCCACATGCACACACATTTCAATCTGCAACTAATTGAAGGTTTGGTCTGTTAAAATGACAAACTGTATTTTGCTATGAAATAGACCGCCTCTGTGGTCTAATGGTCAGAGTTCCTAGCTACACATCTAGAGGTACGGGTTCGATTCCCGGCGCTATCAAAATTTTTCTGAGAAGTAGTGGGTCTGGAATGGGGCACACTCAGCCTCATGAGGATAATTGAGGAGCCATTTCAAGGAAATAGCGGATCAGTTCTAGAAAAGCGAAATTAACGGCCGTGGGGATTCGTTGCGCTGAGCACGCGACACTATCCGCTAAAGTTGGCACTAACTTTGCCGACAAGTGTATAAATATGAAATGTTTCTTAGGTGCTGGCCACGTGCTTAAGTTGACCGATTTGCGGAAAGTGGTGAGGAAGAAGCATGAATGGTCATAACATCGTGTTCTTTGATTTATTTATAAGCTTCTAACGTGCGAACGAATACTTTCGTTACAGAGGTAAAAGACTCAACAATGGATAAACCTTCTGATATCTTTCTGATTTGTTTTACAACAGTCTCAGTGTCTAGGCTACATAGCACCAAATGGTATAATGACTGATTAATTAAAAGAATGCTGAAGGAAGCAGTCTTGTCAAAATAGAGGTATTATCCAGGTATTTACCTGAAGGGACTGAGAAAAATTACGGACAACCTCAATGGGGATAGCAGATGTCCTGTCCGAGATTTGAACGGGGCATCTCCCGAATACAGGCATAGAACTGCACCGCTACACCAACCAGCTCTGTGCTCTGTGTCCACTACTCGTAATCTTCATCACTCAATTCTGATGTTTAAAATTCACAATAAACGCACAGTATCCTAGTCATGGTTACAACTAAATTAAAACTCAACTTCACAAGAAAATGACTGTTTACACGAGCGAAAATTGTTTATTCATGTAACTACAAATAATGAGATCTGCATACAGCTGATGAACTTTGTCATGATGAGAAACGAAAAAAAAAATGCGGAGAACCTATATTATCTTATGATTTCGTAAGAAATGTGATATATAAGCATTGAACCAAAACTAGTTCATGTTGATTTAACACTGAAGGACTCTTTCGCAATAACTATAAAATAATTTAAATTGTTCAATAATTGTAATCATTCAGATATGATGGGATAAATAAAGCAATACCTTTAAGCGTTCTTTGCGACAAATAAACAATGAAAAACCTCTCATTAATACTCAGTGTCTGTTGCAACTTTAAAATTTAAGATACCTTCCCCGCTCGCCTATTTTATTGTACTCGAGACTCGCATCATCGAACGTAGGCCAAGAAGACGTAAGGAGAAGTGAATGTATAGATACACGTATTCTTGACCTCGGCACTCGTTGGAGGTGAGTGCTCAGCTTCACGCCCCGGTCGCTTTTCCCTTGGTATCCATGGAATAGGAGACTGGGTGGGCCCCAGAATCTGTCTGGACGACGCGAAGAGAAAAATCTTAGAGTTAGTAGAGAGTCCGTTGAGTGTAACAATTTGTAGGTCACTTTTTTAATATCACTTCTGCCTTACATGTTTCGGTTTGATACAACCATCATCAGAGGCACTTGCTATAACTATGGAAACACTGTCGTTGTTTATGATGTTCACAGTTATGTTTGTCGTGTAGACGCTGCTACAATATGCTGACGTGTAAAAGCACAAAACTGTGGCAGTACACAACACACAGCACATAAGAAACATCGAACCATAAGCCATACAACTTCAAGCTGACGTCTCCCATCTTTGGGATGAACTAACAAGGAGGAATTCAGCATTTTAGATGAAATATTTTAACATTTAGCGTTTTAACTTAAAACAGTTTCGGATGAAAATTGAGAACTTGATAGTGTACTCAACTATCTTAGTAAGTTTTGTGCTTTTACACGTCAGCATTTTGTAGCAGCGTCTACACGACAAACATAACTGTGAACATCATAAACAACGACAGTGTTTCCATAGTTATAGCAAGTGCCTCTGATGATGGTTGTATCAAACCGAAACATGTAAGGCAGGTGATATTAAAAAAGTGACCTACAAATTGTTACACTCGACGGACTCTCTACTAACTCTGTGATTGATAGTGTAACGGACCAAAAATGAAACAATTAAAAAAAAAGAAAAATCTTACTCCTACCAGAACTCGAAAACAAACCCTCGGCCATCCACCACATAGCCAGTAGCTACACCCACTGCGTTATTCTTAATACATTTCCGTTCAGACGTTCTTAGATGGATTCCTATGGGACTCGTTCTGTCTGGGGAGAAAAAGAAAACTGGGCTCATCTAAACAGCAATATGATGGCTCCCTGGTATCACCGTCACTCATTAATTTCTAATCTGGGACAGGAGCAAGCAAAAATTAAATTACGACGTTCAGATCTTTTTAAAAATTAAATTGTTATATTTGACTTTTGAAGACATGGGTTGGTGAGTTTCGAAATTTGAAACGATTGGCATGAACAGTGTAGGCCCAACGGCCACGTTAATAAGTAATGTAGTTAGGTTTTCATTGCTTATAAATATTCTAATGGTTTTATTTATGTAAATTTGTATTTACCTTAATTTCTAATACGCTTTTTATAGACTATATTTTAAAAATTTTGATTTGGCTTCCTCTGCTGAACTAGTTACAATATTCCTACTAATACTTACTTACTTACTCATGGAGCTGAGCCCTTCTTGAAGAGCCGCCAATTCTGCAGCTACTCAAGAATTTTCCAGCATTTTATGGAACCCGAAAGTTCTTTACCATGTTCACAAGAGCCCTCCACTTGTTCCTATTCTGAGCCAGATCAATCCAATCCATACCATTTCATTCTCTCTAAGGTCCATTTTAATACTGTCCACCCACCTATGCCTTGGCCTTCCCAGTGCGCTCTTTTATTCCTGCTTTCCCACTAATATCCTATATGCATTCCTCGTCTCCCCCATTCGTGCTACATGTCCTGCCCACCTCATCCTCCTTGATTTGATCATTCTAATTATACTTGGAGAAGAGTACAAGTTATGAAGCTCCTCATTATGCAGTTTTCTCCAGTCTCCTGTCACTTCATCTCTCTTCGGTCCACATATTCTCCTCAACACCCTGTTCTCAAACACCCTCAGTCTATGTTCCTCCCTTAATGTCAGAGACAAAGTTTCACACCCATACAGAACCACAGGCAAAATTATAGTTTTGTATATTCTAATTTGTATGTTTTTGGACAGCAGACGAGAAGTCAAAAGGTTCTGGACTGAATGGTAGCAAGCATTACCTGAGTCCAATCTCCTATTAATTTCCTCGTGAATCAAGTTTTGATTTGTGGCAAAGCTTTTTTATGCTAATCAAATCCTAGGTTCTTCAAATAAATGAACTTTTAACTGAGGACTTTGCATGGCCTGTCTCTCTCAGATCGAAATAATTAGGAAAAAAAAGAAAAATTTTAGATGATGGTTTCATGTCAATAAACTTAAAGAGATGACACGAAGAATGAAATTGTTATATTTGTTGTATCTGATCTAGAGAAAAAAACTACAAGTTCATATTGTACAGTAAACACATATCTTATATGATTAGCAATAGCACATGTTCTGAACCAAAAATTGTGTGTCCCCAGTTTGCAAGATACATAATATTTTGAGTTGATCCTGGTCATGGGTATTTCAATAATGTGGAATCAGGCTGTCTTGTCATTTGTTTGAAATGGACCCAACAGTAAGATGAACATGAACAATGAACCACTGTTAAAGTCGAAATCAGTAACAGTCTATCTCTCACGTGTAAATAATATAAATATATCATACTGCTTATTTGTACATACATTTATTAACAGTACTATATTATAGATATTAATAAACAGACAAAAATAAGTACATACACAAATATCTTTGAACTTTCTTTTAAAAATGTGGTTACAATATCTGGATTTGTACTCAAATTTATTTTGTATGTGTATAAATAAACAAGGATAAAACCTTTAACCAGTACATGTCACAACCAAAAAAAAAAGAGCCACATGAAATCTTCTTTTTGATATCTTGCATATATCACTACCAGAGGCATACTACAAGTCCTTACCACAATAATTCATTTTCAGAATTACAATGTAATATAAAAACTGAAACCAGCTTCTTGAAAATTGCTTTCAAATATGGGAAAAAAGGGTCAGCTTCAGATTATAAATAAACATTATGTTTATGCTTTTTTATTTTTATTATTATTCTTTATTTTTCTGATTATGACTGCAGGCTGATGGTCAATTGAAAACACAAGGGCAAAGTAATACAACACTTAGCATCCCACAAGCAAATTTGGCTAACACTTACCTTTAGTTTTGGTCCATCTTTACTTCTCTGCATTGTATGTTTTTAAGCTGCACCACATAGTAAATATTTATAAATATCACATCCTATGCTCTCACTGCCTTCCCATCTCCATTAAGCAGCCTTGAAGAAGTGTTATTGTTACTTTTAATTAGTTTTACTTTATTAGCACATGTTTTTTTTTTCATTTACTGGTTGATAATTAATTTTCTTATGTTACCCATAAGATATGTACAGTACTGTAAAATGTGGTGAAGATACTACACTATAAGCTTTTGAACCAGGACAGTCAGTATTATTTCACTGATTCTCATTACTGATTTGTTTCATTTTTGTCAGTCAGTCTGTCAATAAATACAAATTTATTTCAGCTTCTGGGTTGAGAAGATGAAATTTGATCTCATTTCTTTTATAAATAATATTCCTACAATATAGTAAATTATTGGTACTGAGATTTTGCTCCTGGTTTTGTTTATTAAAATATATTAACTCTCAGACTTGAGATGTTAACTCCACTCATAAACTTGGATTTGAATTAAACACTCCAAACCAAAGTTTGTTACTAAAAGATCTAGAAATTACTTTAGCTGTTGATAAAACCCCAAATCAAATATGAAAGATCTACATTCCACTTATTGCTCTTCTCAGCAAAAGCTAGTGTCAATTAAAGTGTCAATTAAAAGCAGTTCTTGCTGATTTCTGTTGTTAGAAAAAATATCCACATCTACTGTACAAATTTATTTAGCATACTGGTATAAGATACTTGACAAAATTATAAAAGATAAAACAACTCCGTCGAGTGTGACTGTTGAAGTTTTTATTCCTTCAATTCTTATTGCCCTTACATGTCGTAAAAACAACACAGTGTGCCACAAACAAACACAGGACGATATCAAAGAACCTTCTTCTCAAGAAAGACAGGCGGCACAAGTTCAGCCCCCATCAAGAAAGGCAATAAGAGAAAGGATATGAACCTATTTCATTTATAAATTCTAACTTAAATAACAAAAGTTTTAAAATTTTTAATATACCAAGACAGCTGCTGTAGTTGTGGAAACTTTGGATTTTGTATCTATTGTGCATTACAAACATTGTATGTGTATATATTTTAGCATTCAGAACACCCATTGTAATAGTGTTTTCCAAAGAGTATCGATGTCCCTCTCATGATGGTCTATAGGGACCGAAACATGGAAGGGCATTAAGAATTGAAGTAATAAAAACTTCAACAGTCACACTCGATGGAGCTGTTTTATCTTTTATAATATTGTTAGTCTGATGGACCAGAATGAAACAAATGAAATACTTGACAAAATTGTTATGAATCAGGCTCATTAATTTTCCATTAGTTTTATTATTATTTTAATTTACAAAATTCCCTACATACCAAATTCATCTTGAAAAGAAACTGAAATCAAGAAATAAAGTTTTAACTAACATAGATGTGGTAAAAACTAGCTTATACTGAAGAGATCAGTAAATATTAGGTCTTCAACATCTTTTAGTATGCTTATGACTTAATGGCTGTGAATCAATGTTACTAGCAATTCTTTCACTTCCAAATTGAGACAGAAATTGTATTCACAGAACTGTGAGATTATGAATCCCACAGCTAAGTATGTTCCACTTCCAGGGGTGGAAATGGCTTTTCAGAACTAAGCAGACATTCCAAATTATTGAAGAAAAACCTGGAGAATGACCAAAGCATACTATAAAAAAATTATTACAATGCAAGATCAGGAATTTATTCCTACATGTATGACTACTGGGAATAAAATTTAGTGTATCTGAAGGCATTTTAAATAGCTTCATGAAAAAGACACTCTGCAACTAAGGAGATGATGTCCACCCATGCCTACATCCATTTCCATCCCTGTCCATGTCCCCACGTCTAACAGTCAACACTGTTGATAATCCTACCCTTGAAGAAAGCAGTCTTTTGGGATTTAGCACCGTGTATATGTGGTATACACGGTGCCAAATCCCAAAAGACTGCTTTCTTCATAGTCACCACCGTGAAAGCCTTAAATCTTACAATCCTACCCTTGTTTATCAGACATTTTTCCTCTATGTACTTCATATAATATAAACAATACCTATATAGATAAGGTTATTTCCTTTTCTAAACATAAAATTCTCTTCATTTCCATTTAGAATTTTCCTTAGATTTCCTAGGATTAGATCTGAATTATTCTTAAAATGTGTCAAAGAAATGTACTATTTAACTTATTGAAAATATTCAGAAATATTCTTCTGTTACTGCTTTATTTCCTCTAAACCACGTCATTGCAACATAAGATTTACCAGTGAGTATCAATATTGTGGTATGCTGAAATGTAATGTCATACATTTTGTACCCATCTACCGAAATATAAAGTGTCACATCTCAGAAGTTCATAATTTAATAACATATGGTTGCAGATAACATGTGTAGCTACGTTTGCGAGTTTACAGCGGGACTCCAACTTTAGACAATAGATACCATTAAGTATAGAAGTTTAAGATTTTACAATAACAGTACACCAGATAAACTAATTCAGAACATTTATCCATGAACAGCAAATTACAAGCTGATTTACCCAAAACAAAAACAATAAGAAATGCTACCATATTCAAATAATAATTATAGGAATGTATAATACAGAAATAATTTATCAAGTATGGGGGTATATGATAATCGTAAAATGTAACATTAATAATATGCATTGTATTTGAATAAAATATGTTATCTTTTTTAACAAGTGGAACTTAACACTTGTCATCTTAAATATCTGAACTACCAGGTACCTATGAAATAAATATGGGTTTGAACTTCAAATTCTCCTTTGTTAAAAGTCAAGCAGAGGTTTGTTTCATTAAAGGAACTTAGAAACTCAGAAAAGTATTGTGTATTATGTACAATAAATATATTTTATTGTAACGACAATGGAAATGAAGCAAATTACATAAGAACAATTTTAAACACATTTTTGAATGGCCAAATAGAATTTGAACATGATGCGTGAAACACTTCATAACTCTATGAAAGAATGTGAAAACCACAGACTTTTCAAGCATCAGATACCAGGTGAAGGAGGGGGGGGAGATTACCTATATTTTAACCAGTTAAGTGTATGATTCGCATATTATCAAATGTAATGGTAAAGAGAATACCGAATTCACTGAAAAGCAGAATTTCAAGTAGAGTCAACAACTAAATACTTTCTTGAAACAGTAAAACTGTCACCCATAAAGTGGTAATTTGATATCTGTAAACAAATAATCCTTTGTAAGGAATATTAATTGCAGTCAATAAATATTGCTGCCAAAAATTAAATTAAAATAGAACTACTTCACTGATATACTCCTTCTGCATACATGTCAATCTCTAAGTCTTCTATTTGTCATTTGACTGCTTTAGATGTAATGATTCAAATTCACAACATGCATCCTTTGCTACTTCCTACACCCATAACTGATTGATTCATGTTCACACTAACTCTGTAAGCCTGACTGATTGGCTCCTGTCCTACTGTGTCCTTGTGTATCAACTAAAGCTATCATTAAGCGACATTACAAGACAGAAAATTTTTCTTAATATTTTTTTCCAATAATATTCCTGCAAAAATACTTGTATAGTAATAGACATAAGACAGGGACAACTGCTGAAGGAATGTCAATAGTAAATTCTTCCTCCTGGGTATGCCTTTAGCATCTTTTTATGAATGTTTATTGGTTCATCCCATTAAATATTCCTTGATTTCTTTATCTGCTTTTCAGATAGGTCTCACACTAAATGTTCAGTTTGATGACTGATCACAAATGAGATGTAAGCACATTTCCAGTTATATTCAGCAATGAATATAACATCACTGACAAGAAAATCTGCAAAGCTTTTATGAACTTTGAAGCTTGAAAATGTGCTTCCAAAGCACTAAATGCGTCAGCATGATTTTTATTCTGTACTAATCTTGTAAGTTGTTAATTATTAAATAAATAACCATATGATTACAAACCACATTCACAGTATTCCATTTTTCCCGTATTTTATAATGAACATGCCGTTCTGACAGGCAAGCAAGAAGCTTGCGCTCGAAGTAAATCTTTCAGAGAAAGTATTTCAGAACATCAGACATGAAACTTGCGAGAGATATCTTCATATGACTGAAGAAAAGAGTTCTGCACTTGAAATGTGATGGCTTTTAATAAATATATTTCTGCAGATTCGCTTGTTTTACTCCTTCCTGTAGTCAGGACATGTGAAAATAACCAGTGTCATGGTCTTAAATATGAGAATCTATATTCTATAACTATTATTTTCAGACTATCCAGCAAATAGAAATAATATAAGTATTTCCAAAAATCTGACCATATCACACAACTTATGTAATAATCATAACTACAAAATTTGTCTTGTGTGATGAGCTACTGTTCCACGCTTTAAAAAGGAAAGTAACTAAAAGAAAGGGTGTTCCAAATTATAATCTTCACAAATGCCACCCCATGAACTCCACAGGAAGCCGTATTTTGAGTATCAGTTTTATTCTGTCTTGTCCATATAAATGAAGGTGACCTGAAGAATAATTTTTAAATTTTCCAGTGCCAGTCAAAGGATAGTGTAGTTGGTATAGTGACCGGCTGCAGGCTGGACAACCAAGGGGTTGCAGTTGAGTCAAGAATTTTCTCTTCTCCATGTCATCAAGACCGGCTCTTGGGTCCACCCAAACCTCCTATCCAATGGGTACCGGTGGCTCTTTCCCTGGGGTAAAGTGGCCGAGGCATGAAGCTGACCACTCACCCCCAACCTAGTGACGAGGTCAAGAAAATGTGGATCTATACAACCACTCCCCCTACACCTTCATGTCTTAGTGCTTAATTAGTCAAGCAGAAGGACAACTTTACCTTTTTACCTATGCCAGTCAATGTATCAGTCCAGCCATTACTTATTTGTTAAAACTTTTGTCATAAATATATAAGAACGATTACAATATAGCATCGATAATTAATGATGTAATCTAAATATTTTCCACTGCCAGAATCAGTAGCTCCCAAACCTCTTCAGTTCACAGAGCACCTGGTCATCATGTTGCTCTCTACAGAACACCTTGAAAACCAAATTTTCTTTTACCCCATTATTTTAACTGGGAACAATACTAATAGCAGAAAGTATATTATATGATGGTCTACACATCTCAACAAATGGTGGTGGTGGTGGTGGTGGTGGTGGTGGTGGTGGTGGTGGTGGTGGTGGCGGTGGTGGCAGTGGCGGCGGCAGCGGTGACGATGATGACGATGACAACAATGATAAAAATCAGTATTAAGTCTCACCCAGTAGAGACAAAAATCATTATCATTTAAATCCTGTTCTTATCATTAAGAATAATAATGTTGTTGTCAACACAACAACCTATGAGTATATGAATATAATATTAATGTGTCAATATGTAGAACTGACCAGTCACTGCACATCTATAAATATGGAAGTAATCACCCATATCACTCCACATAATTACAACATCCATGACATAGATGTAAAAGTACACTGGTTATTTTTTTCAGATATGTAACGCCATTGAAACAATAATGTAGTCTGGCATGAGAGACGCATCAAGATCAACCAAACTACACTCTATTTTATTCTTTTTACCTAATTTTAATGTTCAATATTTAATTTTTAATTTTTAACTTTTACCTGTAACCTGTAACGTATTATAAGACAGTTATACTAAATTGAATGAAAATATTCAGTATTGCATTTACTAATTTACTAATATAGTTCCATGTTAGTCACATAATTCAATAATCATGATACATATTCATATAAGCCATCTAAAAGTGATCACATTGATCGAAACATGTACTGGTATGCATAATAAAGACAAATATTAACACATTAATATTAGTTTCACTTACTCAGAAACAGAAAATAATTAAAATTGAGACCCTAATATTTGCACAAGAAATGTGTAAAATTGAGGAAATCCTGTCCATAAACTTTATTTATTTATTTATTTTAGAAACTGAAAAAAAGATCTGCATTACTCACTTTCAATAGCAGAAGATCTTGATCCATGCTGTGGAACACTGATGTTCCACCAAAGCATTGCCTGAGAACCGGTGGTTTAAATGTTCAGGGGCATGTATAATCCAAAATTTTTACCATTTTGGAAAAAAGGGCTGAACTGATATTGAGTTTTGATGCTGGATAAAATGTATGTCATAAAGCCCAGAGATAAGGATACATTAATCATTCTGAAGGATCTTCATAATTCGAATTATGTGTAATGACATACTTACATAGAGTATGAATGTCTATAGACTCCTAGTATGAAACATATCAGCTTTAGCTATGTGGCAGAACTGTGAACGCAGATCCTATATGCTCTTTGTCAGGAATGCTGAAGGCAGGCTACTCTTTCCAAATAGTCATGTGACAATGCACTTTAATACACTAACTCATGGTCCTATTAGCACCTAATGAAATTCTTGAGTTCATAACCCGACTACTGTTGTTACCGGGAATGTACAGTCATATAATTCATGCTCGTTGGCCAGTTACAACATCCCGATCAATGTACACGTTCCCATGTTCACCTTCTTCTTCTTCTGTTTGCCGTTTGCGTGCTGGAAGATAAAATAAATACATTTTACTGAATGAGAATCATTGTAATTGGTACACAGTTTCTTTAGTTAACAGTCTCCCATAATGGGGTTCTATCCATAGTATTTATATGGATGCTTCAGCACAGTGAACTGAATTTGAGAAAACTTTCGTAACAATCGAATCCTCGGTTTTTAACTTTGGGGCCTCGTCTTTGTTATGGCGCCCGGATGGGTATGCAGCAAGAAAGTTATTTTTTTGTACAATACAATCAACAATTTTAGTACGACAACCGTGGTCCAAAATATATGCATTATATTTTACCAGATCTTTGCGTCTCTTGATAGAGGTCATTTTCGTGTACACGTATAATGGCATGGTTGTGTTTTTGTTGCTTGGGATGGTTCACAAGGGAATGTCTGCTGTCATGATGTTCGAAACATTTGAATTGCGACGTTCTGCCAGCATACAAAAGTAGGAAGAATGTTGTTGACAAAGGAATTACGCACTTCGTAACTTTTTACGTTGTTTAACAACCGTGCGCTTCCGCTGAGAGAGAACTATAGGTTTAAAGAACTCGTCTAAGCGAAAAAGCTATGCAGATAAGAAGTAAGAGCTCTATAGTATTCAAATGAGCAGACTTGTTCGGAAGACAATACTTTATTTGAAGGTCAATGGACAGGGGACCTTTGAAAATAATTCGTACCTTGTTAGCGGGTCCATTTCGCCCCTCTGCTCTGCCCTTTCGGTAAAACGTAAATTTGTCCTTGTGCTTAAATAAGTAAGCACTACGCTATGAAGTCATATGGGGGAGTGGATGTATAGACCCACGTTTTCTTGACCTCGGCACTAGTAGGTGAGTGGTCAGCTTCAAACTTCGGCCGCTTTACCCCCGGGGAAAGAGCCCCTGGTACCCAGTCGATAGGAGGCTGGGTGGACCGCAGAGCCGGTCGGGACGTTTTAAAGAAAAGAAAATTCTTGACCCTACCGGAACTCGAACTCCGACCTCTCAGTCGTCCAGCCCGTAGCCAGTCGCTATACCGACTGCACTAGATAAATAGATAGTGAAGATTGTTGTAGTTTGGGACGTGATTCCTTGTAGTCTGGTAAATGTTTATTGACCTAATATCCCAGAAGAGAGTAAGCCTCACTATCAACCCATATTTTCCATAAAATAAAACGACAAACCGTTACTAAATTTGCATATTTGTAGAACTTAATTCACCTGTAGGGCCGCGCCATAGCTCAAGCGGTTAGTCGCTGGCTTCCTACCGCGGCGGCCCGGGTTAGATCCCGGGTCTGGTCAAGTGGGATTTGTGGTGGACAAAGTGGCGCTGGGGCAGGTTTTCTCCGAGTACTTCGGTTTCCCCTGCCAATCTTCATTCCACCAGTTGCTCCACAATCACCCTCACCTATCATCTGGGGCTGGTACAATAGGCCAGAAGTGGCCGCAGTACAAGGGACTTAGTCCCACCCCACTAGCAATTAAAAAACTCACAAGAAACACATTACGTTTCCGCAACAAAGACTCGCCAGTTAATGTTGTTTATGGAAACAAACCCTGTTATTTGTAGAAACCATAAGAAACACATAAATACATCCTACGGGAAGAATGCTGAGTCGCTAAATCCGAGACCCACGTGAAGTTATTTGTCGCGTGACACACCCAACACGTGACAGTATGTTAAAGCAGGTATTAGAAATAGAACCACTGAGAGTTAAAATGGTGATCACATTAACAGTACTAAGTTAAACATGTGAATTATTAACCTCACGTGTCATGTTAACACAGAACGTGGAAAATAAATACAATTCGCACTGCTATGTCTTCACTTCTTTCCCCTTCTCTTCCTGTCAGTGTTTCACCATCATATCCCGTCGTATTCTGTTACAGGTACAAATCAAAGGTACATCTCTCTGCCACGTACCCAGAAGTTGTTCCAGATAGACGCACTGACTGGAGTCGCTGCAGCAGTCTGCTTGTACAGAACCAGCGCCTCTCTCTTCAGGATGGGCTACCGGCAGCAAAAGGTTCAGTCGTGTCGACAATTCTCCGACATCTGCAAAAAGAACATTGCTTCGTTAAGGTCCGTATTACGTAACCTTACCACAGGTGAACTTAAAGACTGATATAGTTTATTATGACGGTCGTTAAGACCGCCTTTGTAGTCTAGTGGTCAGAGTTCCTGGCTATAGATTCCGATGTCCCTGGTTCGATTTCCGGCCCTACCAGATTTTCTGAGAAGTAGTGAGTCTCCAACGGGGTCCACTCAGCCTCGTGAGGATAACTGAGGAGCTACTTGAAAGGAAAAGTAGCGGCTCCGGTCTAGCAAACCGAGATTAATGGTCGTGGGGATCCGTTGTGCTGACCACGCGACACCCTCTACCCGCAAACGTTGGCACTAACTTCGCCGACAAGCGGCGGTCGCTCTGTCTTTATAGTTTTCTTGCGGACTAAAAGCCACGGAGTTTTCTTTTACCTAGTAGCCCCAGCATACCACCAAAGCTTGATGAATATAAAAATATATTTTATTTTCTATATGATGCATTGTGTAGCTTGTACACCTTAACATTGAGCGTAAAATGTCTTCTAAGGCGTCATACCTTGACCAGGAACGTTTCCACGGAATCTCGGCTAGGGCAATGCTTCTCGTCTTACGCTAGAAACAGAATTTTGCGGTTTTCTAGTGACAATATAGCGATCTACGTCATCATAATACGTTGACAATCAAGTATATTTTAAAAACAGTTCAACTTAATACGAGCCAAGCCACGGGAATTCATAAGTTCACCGCTCGACACTAAATCCTAAATACACGTATGTGCTTTGGCGCATGCGTCGCAGTGAAAATGGCAAAGGGAAAGTACGTTTTTATTAGTACAGCGAACCTCATATCTCCAAAGGAGGTCACTGAGCTAAATTCAAGGACATTTCCCGTCCAACAGTAGTCTCTAACGCCTTTGATAGATGGGGGAAGCATTATAGATAGCACCAAGCCAGTAGAGGCCGAACTCGCTGGCTCGGTCGGGACTGATGGTACGCACCAATAACGGTAGGGTATAGAGACTGGTAGAATATCATAGAGGGAAGCACAATGGACCAATAGTGGTCTCAGTGCATGGGGAAACCCACCCTCTCCAATAACTAACTATAACTGTTAGTACAGCGAGGTCGTGCGGATTCATTGACACATAACCTAACTTCTGGACCGGGGTTCTACACTGCGCCGGGTCCTGAATTCTTGAAAAATAAAGAACTACACCTTTCTTGACACGTACATCGATGTTCTGAAGTAAAGATGTCCTTCACATAGCGTACCACATATGGCTGCATTCCGCCACTCCGTGTTGCCTTCTCATCCTCCATTCATGAAATACAACACACGAGGAGGCCCATTGCAGTGTCCCTCTCGCAACAGTAACTATGCGACAACTTTCACTCCAATCAATATACGTGTATTCTGAGGCACGTTTTCCCATTCTTCTCATACAAAAGACTTGTTACGTATGTCAAACTGAGTTATGTCCTCATGTAAAAGTACGTAGATTCTAAAGGGTCCTGACGATGGTGGATGACACACAGAATTACTGGGTTTGTGGACTTTTTCCACCGTCAGGAATTCTAGGTAATAAGAGGACACGACGTTTCGAAAACTGGATCTGTTTCCGTCTTCAGGTGAGAAAGGAAGACACTTATTCAGTTAGGCCCCTTAGAAAGAGCTAATCCCAATCGCTGTATTAGCTCTTTCTAAAGGGCCCAAATGAATAGGCGTCTTCCTTTCTCACCTGAAGATGGAAACAGTCCAGTTTTCGAAACTCCGTGTCCTCTACTAGCTAGAATTCCGGATGGGAAAAGTCCAAAAAATTAGTAATTCTGTGAGTTCTATATTCTCATGTAAAGTATGGAAGTAGCTGTTGTCTTAACAGAAGTTTATTTATAAAATAAAAACAAAGGAAATGACCGTCCTGTTGGACATGGTTGCACACACGAATCACGTTAGGACGTTGAACACGGAAGTGCACCCTGCAGCATGAAAGTGGAAGGATATTAACCTCGACGTTCAAAAGGAAAGGACACTACTGAAACTTTCATCTTTTGCTAGGCCTTCGCAAGCCCCTCTGCCCTCGCGATCGTACATTCCGCAGCTGTCTCTCGGTACATAATCAGCTTGCACCGTTTCTAACGGTACTACCCACTTTCGTGGGCCATGCCGTCTTCCCCAGGTTGTTCCGTTACATTTCAGGGGGCTCTTAGGAAGGATCTTCGCCCATATTTCAATGGTCCCAGCTTAGTTACTAATCACTTCCCAGGGCCGCGCCATAGCTCAAGCGGTTAGTCGCTAGCTTCCCACCGCGGCGGCCCGGGTTCGATCCCGGGTCTGGTCAAGTGGCATTTGTGGTGGACAAAGTGGCGCTGGAGCAGGTTTTCTCCGAGAACTTCGGTTTCCCCTTCCAATCTTCATTCCACCAATTCTCCACAATCACCCTCACCTATCATCTGGGCTGGTACAATAGGCCAGAAGTGGCCGCAGTACAAGGGACTTAGTCTCACCCCACTAGCAATAAGAAATCACTTCCCAGTGTAACTATCCGTATTTATCAGAAATATTTTGGTCATATAGATGGGGAGGACAAAGAAATGCGTGCAGAAATGTTAAGAAGGGAAAACTCTTGGAAAATAAATATTCTAAAGACCAAAAAATAGATAGGATAATATTAAACAAAGGTCTTGATGACCGAAAATTTGAGAATGTGAAGTGGGTTGAACTGTCTTAGCATCATATCCAATGAAAATATTCATTATTGCCAATTCTGGATCTTCAAATTACATTGTCAGAAAGTCGACTCCTCCGTCATACATCCCTAAAAGACAACCTGTCGGAGTGTGAAAACTAATTTACACAATCCTTGGTTTTACTGAAGCACATTTTTTATGATGTACTCTAACATAAAATACGTCTTGAAGGTTTTCACGGTGGTGATGTCTCAGATCATGGTTCTCTGATTTATTACACCGCTTAGTGTTACTGATGAATGTCATTGTTTCGGAGGAATACGCTGCATCCATTTTCAGGGATAAAGTCAGTCTGTCTCCCCTCTCCCTGGATTTGAGTGGCCACCTTACTATCTGCCTGTATAGCCTAATCGCATCCTGACCATAATCTGACCCTGAAGATGGAGGCAGCATATTCGTCTGAAACGTTGATATGTAACTACAAGATTATACGGTGTCACAATCTAGAATAAATTCATAATCTAAATGACAGATTGTATTGTATTTCTGTCCTTATAAATTAATGCCTACTTAGATCCACTACCAACCATCTAAACGCAAGACGGCCCTATTCATATTGCTACGGAAGTAATTTAAACTTATGTCAACATCAGATCTTGTTAATGGTATCTTAGGTCATGCTTGTATGTTGAAAGTTTTCCGCTTTGTTTTATATGGATCATAACACTCAGCATTTCATAAATTACTGCCTGATGCTAAGAGCCGGAATAGCGCAGTCTGTATAGCGACTGGCTACGGCTGGACGACCGAGGTGTCGGAGTTCGAGTCTCGGTAGGGTCAAGAATTTTCTCTTCCCCAAGTCGTCCAGATGGGCTTTCGGGTCCAGCCAACCTCCTATCCAGTGGGTACCGGGGGCAAAGTGACCGATGCGCGAAGCTGTCCGCTCACCTCCAGCTAGTGCCGAAATCCACTTCCCCTTAATCCTTCATGACCTAGCGTTTAATTGGTTAAGCACAGAGACAACTTTACCTTTTTTCCATTACTACTTGATGGTAATAAGGAAGCATCTGTCCCTAGACTGTTGAATCTGAAGACAAGAAGCGCTCCTTTCCGGGTATCCATTTTAATGCACAATTTACACATTATCCCTCGTCCTAATTTTACTTATGGCGGCGTTTAAGAGACCAGACTGTCTCCGTCCTCATATAAAACCCCTACTTTCATGGGCCCAATCGACAGAGCTAGTCCATATCCGGTCCGGAGATAGGGGCTAATTCTATCGTCTGGACCAAACAGAATAATATTTTTTACCTGATGAAGGAGACAACAGTCCAGTCTCCGAAACGTCATCTTAAGTAAAATTAGGGTGACGGATGTGTAAGAAATTAAGTATTGTATTAATATACTACGGGCACGAATTCCCCGATCTGATGCAATCTACAAGCTTAATGTTTCTCGTTTAACAAAGGATTTCGGAGTGCAAACTTTTCTAAGTGTGCTATAAGCCGGATCAATTTAAGCTCAGCTATGACCTTAATAACACTAGGCCAAGTTCCCCCTCCCATAATTGTGTGAGGTCATCTCTCTGATGACTGTTCTGTATAAGCTTCCAGTTCGTATTTGTTCTTGCAGCAGGGGACTCTAGAAGAACACAAACTGAGGCGCTGGAGAAGTGGGCAACGAGAGAAGACTCCGGATCTAAGAGAAAGGGAGGAACAGGAGGACGGGCAAAACTGCATAATGAGAAACTTCATAATCTGTAGCCTGTTCCCTACAAAACATTATCAAGTTGATCTAGTCAAGGAGGACAAGAGGGTCGGGGAAATAGAGAAAACAATATAAAAATTTAATTTGAAATTCTGAAGGGAAGAGGACATTTGGAAAACCAAGGCGTAGATAGGAGGGTAATATTAATATGGATCTATTATAAGTTTCGAGGTTTTGGACTCAATCTGACTCAGATACGATCCTCTGGTGGGCAGTTGTGAACACGATAATTAACTTTCGGGTTCCGTAAGGACAAAGAATTTCCTGACTAGCTGAGAGACTAAGAGCGTCTCAAGAAGTGCCACACTTAATTTAGAAAATTAATTAGTTGTTTAAATAGGTACTCTTATTTGAATGGAGCCGGGATAGCGTAGCTGGTAAAGAGACTGGCTACTGGCTGGACGACTGAGAGGTTGGAGTTCGAGTCATGATAGGGTCACGAATTTTCTCTTCTCCACATCGTCCTGACCCAGCCTCCTATCTATTGGGTACCGGGGGCTCTTTCTCCGCGCTAAAGCGGCCGGGGCATGAAGCTGACCCCTCAACTTCAACTACTGCCGAGGTCAAGAAAATATAGATGTATACATTCAGTTCCCCATAAGCCTCATGGCGTAGTGCTTACTTAGTTAAGCATAGGAAAAACTTTTTTATATTTTTTTTTATTTTCCTTGGCACTGAAGCCACAGGGGGCCTAGACCTACCTCCATGAACTTCTCCGTTCACTTCGGTTTTTCTAAATTTTACATATTCAGTAGGACTCCTTGGGCGGGTGATCAGCTCGTCGCAAGGCCTCTACCTGTACACAAACACAGAAAAACGGAGACAAACATCCATGCCCTGAGTGGGATTCGAACCCACGATCCTGGTTTCCAAGCGAGCGAAGACAGTGCATGACTTAGACAGCTCGGCTACCGTGACCGGAAAACTTTTACCTTACTCTTATTTGAATACATACAAAACAATGGACAAAATTATGTTGTCACAGTCATTGTGAATAACGCGAAAAAGAAGACGTCTAACAGTGAATCTGTGACGTGATATTCGAGAGACTCTTTTAGCCATCTCACAGACAAATTGGCGAGTGCATAGTCGTCCTTTGACTGTATCCTTGCCTGAGCTAACCTAATATACGTGTATATCACCAGAACCCATTTTAAAACTATCTTCCTGTATTAAGCACGGAGTTTTTTGCGGTTTATTTCCATGACGCTTACCCAGGACTTCTGATAAATGCTTTTCTTTTAACCATGCAGACTATCACTTTCGCCGCATATCAACTCCGCTCAGTTAATGACTCGACTCCTTCTTCTCCTTCTTCTCCTCCTCCTCCTTCTCTTTCTTCTTCTATTCCTGTTGCTCCCATTTGGAACATAGGACATCCGTGAAACGTTTCCTTTCAATTCAATTTATTAATCTAAGACGGTTGGTAGGATTCCTTGGACGGGGGATCAGCCCGTCGCAAGGCCGCTACCTAACACGTACATCCGTGCCTTGAGTGAGATTCGAACCCACGATCCCAGTGTTCAAGCGATCGAAGACATTTCACATCTTAGACCGCGTGGCTATGCGATCGGCCACGCAACACTGGACGAAGAAGAAAGCTTAGGAATCTCCTCGTATTGTAATTACTCTAATTTCATTGTTACTTCATCTCTCGAAGACCAAATTATTCTCACAGCCTTATCCTTAAGAATATTCAATAAGATAATTGCCGTATTCGTGTGCACTAAAAAAACTGAAGTTTACCTTTTTTCTGTGCTTAATTAAGCATCATGCCATGAAATCTTGTTCGGAAGTAGAGTTACAGCTCAACGCATTATTAACTGACTGAGGTCAGTGGTCAGCTTCACGGCCTGACTGTTTTACCTTGAGGAAAGAACCGCCTATACTCACTAGATAAGAAGTCGGATAGACCACAGAGCCTATCTGGAAGCTGTGGAGAAAATTACGTGCCTCTGCCGGGAATCAAACGCCTGTTCTACGGTCACTCAAGCCATATTCTAGTCACGAATCTGAGTTAGCCCAGTTTCACGATCAAAGTATTGTTGATGTACTAACCATTATGCCTTCCGTGGAGAGATCGTGAGGTGGTAGCAGTTTTTTAATTCCATTTTGATGTGTACTTTCTGTTTTCATAATGGAACTAGCTTTTGTTTCTGGCATTTTTATAGCCTTTATTTAAACCATATCTGCCACGTTGAGCTGACACCCTGCAAGAGAAAGCGCTGTGTCTATTCGCTAAACATTAGTGTCCATTTCATAGAGACATACCCGCCCATCTTATTGTCCTTACACAAGTGTACACAACAAAAAACATGAAGATGATTATAGTAAGATTCGTTTCATGAAAACAAAGGACGTACACATGACTTTAACTGGCAGCAAACAGCATCTTTAATCTTTCCCCTTCTCTTCTTTAACAATTGCAGTGGATTTAATTATACCTCCCCTCCTGTCCCTCCATTGATGTAGCAATAGCTTGCTAGAAACAAAAGACAACGTCGAGTTTTAACAGATCGCATCCGGTTATGAAGAGGGCGGGCATGATGGTTGTGTAAATTTTACTGATCATCCGGTCGAGAGATGCACACTCACCTGAGATCTGATTTACTTATCATATTAAAACTGTTTAATATTCATCGCCATTTGCAAACCTTGTCGCTCTTTCCTGCTTAACAGTTTTCAGACGAAACAGGATGTCACACGGATCTTAACATGCAACTATATCACTCCAGAAAATTATCCAGAATATATATTACTTTCCTACACGTGGAGTTGAGCCCTTCTTGAGGAGCCGCAAATTCTGCAGTTGCTCTAGAATTTCCCAGCATTTTATGGAACTCGAAGGTTCATTGCCGTGTTCAAAAGAGCCCTCCACTAGTACATATCCTGAGCCGGATCAATCCAATCCATATCATCCCATCCTGTCTCTCTAAGATCCATTTTAATATTGTCCACCCACCTACACCTTGGTCTTCCCAGTGGTCTCTTTCCTTCAGGCTTTCCACCAATGTCCTATATGCATTCCTCTTCTCCCTCATTCGTGCAACATGCCCTGCCCACCTCATCCTCCTTGACTTCACCATTCTAATTATATTTGGAGAAGCGTAAACGTTACGAAGCTCCTCATTAAGGAGCTTTCTCCAACCTCCTGTCACTTCTTCCAGAATATATATTATATGTATGTACATAAACGAAGGAAAGGGACTAAAATATAATTTTACTAAACACCTAATATATAATCAAAATATTTCCCACCGCGGCGGCCCGGGTTCGATCCCGGGTCTGGTAAAGTGGGATTTGTGGTGGACAAAGTGGCGCTGGGGCAGTTTTTCTCCGAGTACTTCGGTTTCCCCTGCCAATCTTCATTCCACCAAGTGCTCCACAATCACCCTCACCTGTCATCTGGGGCTGGTACAGTAGGCCAGAAGTGGCCGCAGGCCAAGGGACTTAGTCCCACCCCACTATCAATAAAAAAAATAATCCACCCAGTAAATAAACTATTCATCAGCCGTTATTCAAACAGCTACTGTCTGAAATATAATGAGCAATACGCAATGCCAGACAATCTTGATGCTGACAGCACCGTTACATAACCAGCTAATCAACCGCCACAGTAGGAGCGACAGCATAGACGAATCAAATGGCAGCTTAGGACACCAAGATTTTAGGTAAAAAGGTAAAGAAATAAAGCTATCCCTGTAACGGGCAGTGAAGACCCATAGGGTTGTGAGACGTCTAGGCTCCCACATTATCTAGACAATCGTCTGAAAATCCACGTCATCGGGACTGGAACCTGCGACCTTCCGGCTTGTAACATAGTGCCACAGCTAAGTTCGCACAATGTTTTATTAATAAGCGAAAACACACATTCGACAAAAAAAAATAAAACAAAATACATTTTAAAGACTCATATCAAAAGTTAAATTCTTTACTACTACATAATTTGTACTCTGTAGAAGAGAGAGGTTACTGGACAAAAGTAGAAGGGTCCGTTACGTCATCTTGATCTCATGTGCGCCGCAAATCGGGGCCACGGAGGTCTTCGGGGTAAATCTGGCATAATAGAAAACGGTCGTAAATGCGGGGCGGTGGGTTTCGTAAATTGATCCACCGTAAATCGGATATTACCTGTATCATCATCACGTTCAAATGGTAAGGAAAGTTATGGTTCAATACAGGCCAATGACTATACGTAACTGCTCAAATTATGGTTTAGCAAGGAAAATGTCTGGTTGACACTTCTTTAAGTTTACTGTGCAACCCCCTGTTTACAGCTTCCGAGAGAGTCATCTGCGGTAAACTGCTGCAATGAGCTATCTTCGATCCGGACTCAGTGCCGATACTGTAAACCGATTTCTCTGGATAATTTCATTCATCGCGATAATTTTCCATTACTGTGTTATATCTGATGCTCTTCCTTCTTCCATGTGTCCCACTGTTAAGTAAAACACACGGCATGAAAACACAACTCACTCTGAAGTTATACTGCGCAATTTTTCGAGCCTATGAAAGGTTTTGTACCAATATTCCCTAATTTTGTAAGGAAACTATGTAATGCCTCTTTAAAGTCAATGATAACATGAAAAATATGATTACAGGAACACTCTCTGTTATAAGCTGATTCCAAAAATAGCCACTCCTTGCTACAAACAAAACCAACGTTTAGAGACTTCTTATAATCATGGGCACTGTGATATATAGGTAAAGCTGTCCTTGTAAGGGCAACCGCACACCAACTGCGTCAAGACAAGCATCAAAACATGGGACAAAAGACGCAGTCTTGCTTCATTCATGATTCGTCAGCATGAAGCTGACGTCAGCATTATGACTCAGGCCGATGTGCGGTGGTTTTCATAATCTGATTTGTTTCAACTGTGCTCCTTTCTTTGCGTAATGTCGCAGACATCGTGTCTTGACTGTTACATGCCTTGACGCATGCCGGTGTGCGGCCTACCTAACAGACCGTGAAGGCCTATAGAGTTGTGAGACGTCGAGGCTCCCACATTTTCTCTAAACATTCGACTCATAGAGGGCGGTAAGTTTGTCAGCCTCTTTTTTTTTTATATACAGAGAGATAGAAATTTAGGTTATTAATATTTTACGCATTATAGCAACATTGAAATATGAGGCTTCGTCTATGACTTGACACTTAACTGATTACAGAGAAACTACGTTCCAATTCGTGAAAACATACTGAGGCAGAGAAGAATGTAGAGCATATGTGGAACTTGAGGTTTGCACAGATGTGAGTATCAGGATTCCACCAACGTGCTGAACTAACTTGCTACTTCCATTTCGATAGAGCTAGTTTTCCCGATATGCTGTCTATTTTAAAACAAGATGTAAACAGAACCACAACGAATCCGCAGAACACCATATCTTCGACACCTACAAAACGAGTATAAGACACGGCACACACTACGCCGTAATAAACCGCACTACAATATCTATGTTTAGGGTATATGAATTTTAACATAATTTTAGTTTTAACATTTCTTTATAAAAAATGTATGATACGAATATTTAAAAAAATGTATTATATATATATATATATATATATGTGTGTGTGTGTGTGTGTGTGCCGAAGAGAGATGAAGTGACAGGAGGTTGCAGAAAACTGCATAATGAGGAGCTTCATAACTTGTACTTTTATTTAATTAGAATGATCAAGTCAAGGAAGATGAGGTAGGCATGTAGCACAAATGGGGGAGAAGCGGAATGCATGTAGGATATTGGTGGGAAAGCCAGGAGGAAAGAGACCACTGGGAAGACCAAGGCGTAGGTGGGTGCACAATATCAAAATGGACCTTAGAGAAATAGGATGGAATGATACGGATTGGATTGATCTGACTCAGGATAGGGACTAGTGGAGGGCTCTTGTGAACACGGTAATAAACCTTCAGGTTCCATAAAATGCTGGGAAATTCTTGAGTAGCTGCAGAATTAACGGCTCCCAAGAAGGGCTCAGCTCCATTACTATATAAGTTATTAAATTACAGTAAAACTTGGTTATAGCAACATCGGTTTCTGCGACACCTTGTCTATTGCGTCAAATATTCAATGGTACGAACTAATTCCTCATAAAGCAACTGTTTTTATACCTTGCTTAGTACGACATGCAAAAATGCATCAACCTCGTATGTAACGTCATTTTAATTCCTGAATTTCTCTGATATGGACATTGAACGTAATTTAGAAAGTGTGTATTGGGCAAGTAACAGGAAACAGATGAAGATAACTGATTACTGTACTCGTATCTAGGTACAGTAAGGCACAACAATTGATGTAATCTACTGTAATTTGGTGAGTAGGCCTACCTTTAATATACAGTATTAGTGCGGTGTGTATTGTCAGTGAAAAGCGCTGTAATATGTCTTTGATATTACACATTTGGGCAATTCCACGTTAATGTTACGTTAGTCTGTACTTAACTACGTAATTCACTAAAAAATGCAACATTTTAACTCGGTTTTTGGTAGACTTTTACGTGACTAACATAAGGCTACTGTGGAAGTGCCCATTTCGGTTACAACGACATTCGTTTATAACGACACTATTTTTAGGTCCCTTTGATAACGTTATAACCAAGTTCTACTGTATATATATATGAACTGTAAAGTTCTCTTTAATATAGTACACCCCTGAAGATGTCTTAGGGGCCTGAAATATGTTGGGGTTTTAAAAACATGTAATCAATATGGACATAAAATAGATATAATTAATTGGCAATTACATCTTGTTCTAAAACGCTACCTCTATCTTTATTCTGAATATGGAAGCAGAAAATTCCTCCGAAATGTTGGTACCTATCTAGCAAGTTATAAAAATGCATACGTTTCAGAAGAGTGGGGTATTTGTGCAGTGCGATTTGATGGAGACTTGCCCCTAGGAACGGATAGGATTCAGCGAATCGAATTACGGAAAAGGCAGAGTCGTCATTATGCTCAGGCACCTCACGATGAAGGCGTATGGGGGTGAGATAAAGCTCCACGCATTCCTAACGTCGGCACTGGATGATAATAAGCGACCAGTTTCACAGAATAACTGAGCCAGAGGGATCAGTTTCAGGTTCTGAGACCGGTAATTGTTCTGGGTTGTAACACCAAGTAGTGCTGTTGTTAAGTGGATACCAGTGATCTGGTAGAACAACCTGGCTTCCCCTTCACAGTCGAAGGGTATAGGGTTAACAGCTTGCAGCAATACTCCCCCCTTCCGTGAATATGAATAACCACCTTCCTTGTAAACTATATACATAACCCAACAAATTAATTAAAATCACACTTCAACCCTACAGATGGAGGCACAATGTTCTTCCGAAACGTTGGTATTTACCTATAGTAGTGTACGGTGGCATAGTTGGTTGAGGCACTATGCTACGAGCCGGAAGTTCGCGGGATAGAATCCCGATTAGGTGGATTTTTTCAATTTACCTAATCCTTCCAGCCGCACTATGGCCCTGGGGTCCCGGGTCTGGTCAAGTCCGATTTGTGGTGGACAAAGTGGCGCTGGGGCGAGTTTTCTCCGAGTACTTCGGTTTCCCCTGCTAATCTTCATTCCACAAAATTCTCCATCATCATAATCACCCGGGGCAGGCTACAATAGGCCAATCAGTGGCCGGGGTGCAGAGTGGTCCCAGCTGGACTCCACCACCCACTAAGCGAATTAATTAAAAATGGCCCTGGGGTCGACTCAGCCTCTAACAGAAATGAGTACCAGGAATATTCTTGGGGGTTGCCGATTGTCTAGAAAATGTGGGATCCTCAGCATCTCACAACCCTATGGGCCTCCACGGCCAGTTACAGGGATAACTTTACTTTTTTTTTTACTGCACGGTGTACAAAACTCACAAGACCACTGTGTGAATCTACAGTATTCCATAAGCTAACATCTGGCATCATCTGATTTCCATAAGCGCATGGGCTCTACGTAGTAAAGGCGGTGTAGTGTTGATAGGCGTAGTATGTCTAGGACGTCACTTCCGGTGAGACCCCGACAAACCGGCCGGCTCTTCAAGGTGAGAAGAGGAACCACGGTTACGTGATATGCAGACAGAGTATCCGTCGCTCAAACTCCAGCTTCGGTTGTTAACCCATCTCATCTGCGCCGGACAAAAGACTAAATAAACGCGAATATATTTCAAAATTACGACATACTTGCTATAAGCATGGAGCAGGAAAACAAACTCTCCGGGAGATTGAAATAAGTGAGTATGCCACTATTTAGAAGCGTGATGGAATGCATTCGGTCGACCGATCCGCAGCAATATTGACAGAAATGTTGCCATATTTACCGATGGCATTAACGTCAAGTTATTTATTCGCCGATGTTTTGTATGGTCCTTTATATCATAAGCGTTCTATACCCACGATAAAAACCAAGTAAATCGTTGCAGAAACTGAGAACGGCACGATTTCCTTTACGTTCAATCTCAACTAATGTACCTGTGGTTAATCTTAATGACCTGGATATTATCCTTCTTATAGGTTTCGGAACCTTCCACATTTAAGGAAAAATGGAGGGACTTCCCCTAACCCCCCCCCTCACTCTGCCTGAAAACGGAAGCGGAACTATCTTCTGAAACGCTGAATTTTAGTAAAAAAATAAAAAATAAACGGTGTATTATGTCCGAGATAAAATGAGCTATGGCACATCTTTGTTAAGAAGTTCCAGAAATGAGTTAATGAACCTTTATGTTCCATAAAATGAGGCAAATTGAGCGACTATCAGCCTCTCACGAATGACTTCACTCCGTGGAATAAGGTTTACTGTTATAAGGCGCGTAAGAATGGAGCAAAGAAGAAACGCAGTTATATCGCCTGACAATATAGGCAAGAGGAGAGCAACTCTTTGTATTGCGACTCATATAAAAGAGCAGTAAAGTTCTGGAAAAGCAAGAAGGTAGGATCGATATTAATGCCGCCACTATGCTGACAACTGATAGTGCATTTTATAAAAATAATCTGAATATCACATAATCTAAGTATTATTAAAATCGAAAGATAGACAATAGACTTTAATATAATTTGATTGCTTGTCTTCTTAAAGCTATTTTTGTAAATCATATGCATTCAGTTTTGCAGGAAACTTGATGATAATACTGAGGAATTTAATGAGAAGATCCTCCATTCAATATAAAGATATTATTATAACAATGCTCAAAATCCACATTACTTGCATCATCAGTATGTAATACTGCAAATCATTTTATCATTCATATATCTCAAATAACTATATTTATCATATCCAACTACAAAAACAAAAAACTCCGTGGCTTTACTCAGCAAACGAACTATATCGACCGAGTGACAGCCTCTTGTCGGCGAAGTTAGTGCCAACTTTAGCGGATAGAGGGTGTCGCGTGGTCAGGGCAACGGAGCCTCACGGCCGTTAATCTCGGTTTTCTAGACCTGAGCCGCTATTTCCTTGAAACAGCTCCTCAATTATCCTCACGAGGCTGAGTGGACCCCGTTCCAGAGCCACTGCTTCTCAGAAAGTCTGGTAGCGCCGGGAATCGAACCCGGAACTTCTGGATCTGTAGCCAGGAACTCTCACCACTAGACCACAGAGGCGGTCCCATATTCAACTACCCGTGTTTCAAATAGACCTACTGAGTCCTAGTTTTCTCTGTTGCATTTGTGAGGGGGAAGGAATCGGTAGAAGAGTCGGACGCTCCTACAATAAAGTCGGACAGACCCATAACGATAATTTTACTTCACAGCTGCTCTGTAAAACCACAATGAATTACGGTGATACTTTGTTACAACACAACATCCTCAATTTGTTAATCAACTGCCTGTATTAAGTTTACGATTAAGCACAGTTCCAATAACGTCAATTTTTAGCAATAACACTTAAATTATTTATTGTGTAAGCTTCAGTGTTTTAGCACTTATTAATAGAAATTGTGTTAATTATTCAAATGAATATTTCACTACTACAATATTGCCAGTGTGGCCCTAAATGTGCCTACAAAAGCTTAGAACATGAACGGAAGCAGCAAACAGCAGCTTTGTATGGAAACTGGTTTTAAAGTCATCTCTGTTACAACGTAAATCCAGCCACCTATGTCATTACTCTCCTATAGGACCTTATAACCGAGTTGCAAAATCGAGTATTGTGGAAAGTGAAGACAGTTTCAGTTTTTCGCCTTTAAGCGACGTATTTCTAACGTAACACCGTCCATAGGACCCACATTGCGAAATAAACTTATAAAGTTATAATCTGGAACATGTCCACTACTATGANTTCTCCGCGTATGCTCTGATGACTTCTGTTACATATGGTATGCTTAGATCATTGTGTAAAGTAGAGTTTGGTACGTACCAGGGAACATTAACTAGTTTTCTTAGCGTTTTGGATTGGAACGTTTGGAGAATTTTTGTGTTGGGAGGTTTTTGCTGCATCCCCATACTCTATCCCGTAGGTCCAGACTGGTTTGATTATTGTTTTGTATAGGATTATTTTGTTTTCAGGAGATAGCTGTGAATTTTTGTCGATTAGCCAATTCATATTTCTGGTTTTGAGCTCAAGTTGTCTTCTCTTAGCTTTTATATGCGTTCTCCACGTTAGTTGAAAAGAATATCTGTATTCGCTATCATATTAAGATCGGTTCTAGAACCTGCACATCCTCCCTTACAATGGGTACCAGTTGTAAAACCACCGGAACGTGAATCTGACCTCTCGCCTCCATGTCGTTCCGAGGTTAAGAATGTGTGGAGCTCTACCTCCGCGCACCGACACAATTTCATGGCGCGATGTATGATAAAAGTGCGGTGACAGCTTATAACTTTACCTTTTAAAAGTAAGCAAATCATTCAGTAAATAAATTCTTGGATATAAACCGGATCTGAAGCTTACACAGGTCTCTCCGCGTTACACAGCAGTTCTTAGCGGAAATCCCCTGTCACTACTGTCCATTATTTGTTTAAGTGCTGCTAAACGACAGGCAGGACTCGTTCGTTTGATATTTAGGTTAGCAGTCACTTTGCTACCAAGAAGAAACAGTTTCAAAATAAGATGTTTGCGAAAGACAAGTGTTTTCTCTCGTTGAATTTCTCTGTCAATCTATTAACTTAACATTACCTTCTCTTATTACTCCTAGTTCATTTTCCTTATCAATAAGCCTATTACAATGTACTGCATAGGCGTAACAGTTAAACATGCTCAAGCATTAGATGGGATACGCGGTAGCGTAATTTGATGAGGCACTGTGCTACAAGTCGGAAGGTCACAGGTTCGATTACCCATGAGGTAATTGGATTGTTTCAGTTTACCTAATCCTTCCAGCCTCACTGCGGCCCTAGGGTCGACTCAGTCTCTAACAGAAATGAGTACCAGTTATCTTCCTGGGGAGTAAAGCGAGGCCGGTGCCTAAGGCTGACACCCTCACCACCATCTGTGAACCGATTGTCTAGATAATGTGGGAACCTCGACGTCTCACAACCCTATGGATAGTTTTACCTATCTCTACTTTATGCAGTGTTGTAAACACCAAGAAATAGGCCGCACTTATTTCGAGATGATGGGAAAAGGCAACCTGTAATATCGACATCCATGATTCAGATCCTTTGGCAAGAGTACTGATCGGTGTTTCCTGTTGTATGTCCCGATTCATACAGCCCAGATGCGCCTGTACAGTTTCATTTCGTCTATCTGTCTGTCTGTATATATGCTATACTCGTATGCCGTGTTCCGGACTAACGGATTTGGACGGAATTCGATGTAGAGGGTTTAGTCACTAGGTCACTATAATTCTAAACCAACAGGCCTTCCAACTGTGACTTATTAAATGTTTGTAATATTTATTATGACATGTACTGCCTTCGCTCGCTTGGAAACCGGGATCGTGGGTTCGAATCCCACTCAGGGCATGGATATTTAGTTTGTGTGTGTGCGTTTTTCTGTGTTTGTGTACAGGTAGAGGCCTTGCGACGAGCTAATCACCCGCCCAAGGAGTCCTACCTAATGTGTAAGATCTAGAAAAACCGAAATGAACGGAGAAGTTCATGGAGGTAGGCCTAGGCCCACTGGGGCTGTAGTGCCAAGGAAAAAAAATATATATATTTATTATGTTCGATTATCCCCAGCTGTGAAAATGTTTCATTTTGGGGTGGGGAGTGTTCAACGAAGTTCTCGGTGCCCAGAATATATATGACATTTGGATGACACACGAATAATAAATTTTCAAGGATTTAAAAAAATTTAATGATAGCCTAATGGAGGTGCTTTCTTAGAATTTGCCTGGATGAACTGAGGAAAACAACGAGACAGGGCAGGGGAAACCGAAGTACTCGGAGAAAACCTGCCCCAGCGCCACATTGTCCACCACAAATCCCACTTGACCAGACCCAGGATCGAACCCGGTCCGCCGCGGTGGGAAGCCAGCGACTAACCGCTTGAGCTATGGCGCGGCCAAGTCTGCAGTAAATAAATAAGAATTTCATTGAGTTATAATTGATAGCGTTCTATCTCTTATTTAACGAACGTGACCTCAACAGTATAATAGCTTCATTTCTGCAGTAGACCCGTCTATGATCCATAACTTATCCTGTGCCTTCATAACGTTTCTTACACAGATGTTCCTAACTTGGTCTATCCTCGACATAAGACCCGACGTCTCAGATAATCCCTTCCAGCACTCCTCATTCTATTCATCTTCAATGAAACATGCCACACTTCCGATCCATACATTAAAAAGTATACTTGAGACTAGAAAGTAATAAGATTACCGTATTCTGGAGTCTGACGCTGTGTATTCTGGTAGCCGCCGACGTTTCGGAGGAAATTAATTCCTCAATTTTCAGGTTATAAAGGTAATTTTCATATTCGGCGCCGTGAAAACCTCGAATCTCATATAATATAAATATGTCAATATAATAAAAAACTAATTATCCTAGGACGGGAATGGAATCGACATTCGAAAAGTCTTGTATGTAAAAAAATACCTCAGACAATATCCAACATAGGCTTACGATATTAACACAGACTTTTTGCAAGTTGTGTTTATAATATCGAAATGTAAGATATTATCTGCACAAGCGCTAAACACGTGTTTTGCATAATAATTAAACCAACATCAGACAGTTCGCCGTCTGCTGTCCAGCATCTTTCATCGCTTTATTCATTTGTAGTTTTATATGTGTTCCGAGCGTCGCATATGGACGTGACTTGCAAGGTAAAATAAAGTTAACATTGATTTTATTCAATTCCTTGTACCCTCAGAACTCGAAAGTAAGAAAGATTTGGACGAACAAAGAGAACAGGTAAACAAATGCATCCCTAAAGCCAGGAATTACAAACAACGGTTATGACCGGAATGTCTAATATTCTTATTCGGGACTCTTCGTCGTATCGACGTTTGGATCGATTTATATCGTTCTCCATAACTGTTTCGACCTCTGCTCTTCAGCGGGGTAAAGTAAATCGAATCTTCCCACCGCGGCGGCCCGGGTTCGAGACCGGGTCTGGTCAAGTGGGATTTGTGGTGGACAAAGTGGTGCTAGGGCAGGTTTTTTTCAGAGTACTTCGGTTTCCCCTGCCAATCCCCATTCCACCAAATTCTCCATCATCATAATCACCCGGTGCAGGTACAGTAAACCAATCAGTGGCCGCCGTGCCAAGTGGACCCAGCTGGACTCCACCTCCCCACTATGCGAATTAAAAAAAAATAATAAAAATCTATGTGTTATTGAAGTCGTAATATCCATTTTGTTTATTTGGTGCATCCTGGTCCGTCACACTAACAGTATTACAAAAGGCTAATCAACTCCGTCCAGTGTGACTGATAAAATGTTTCTTTTTTATTTATTGCTATGCTTTTTATTATTTTTTCCTTGACATGTTTCGGTCTTAGAAACCATCTTCAGAAGGATATATCAATACAGGCAGAAACTGTTATTACTGGCCATATCGATATGTCCTTCTGAAGATGGTCTCTAAGACCGAAACATGTCAAGGATAAAAGATTGAAAAGGAAAGAAATTATATAACATTTTTTCAGTCATACTGGACGGAGTTGAGTAGCCTTTTGTTGTAATATCCATGTTTGATTTAATTATGGATTTTTACCTTAGATGCTGTTATATTAGGCAACTAAATCCCCAGTTTTTATTGATAAAACCGATGTTTTAGCCTTCTTTAGTTCATTAAGATAAAATTAATCTGATGAGCTTACAACTGTCTTTCAATATTTGGACTGTGTGTTTAATTTTCAGAGCAGATACCACCCAAAAAATTGTGATTTTAAAATTATTACACTTCTGTCCCGAATGTGGAGGCGACATGTTCCTCCGAAAAAAAATCGGTTGGCTTGCAACAGACTACACGGCGTTATATCGAAGAAAACAGAACTGTTCCATTTCCTTGTACATGCAATACAACTTGGAAATAATTACAGAGGCGTGGACTGCAACAGGGTCATGCAATCTAACCGAGGAGGTAACCTCGAACCATGAAGCATCTGACTTGTAGAGCGACCCGTGATGACCATTATCCGTCTTCTTGCTGTGACACCGGATATCCCGTCTGTCGCTTTCCTCAGTCATTCAACGTAGATGCCAAGATAACACCACGAAACAATCCACGACTACTTCCGCCTCAGTCATTTCCAACTTATATACGCATTCCCTGGTTTATTCGACGTTATATGAATTAAGCTATCAATCGAAGTAGTTCTGTGGTGAACGAAGTGGCACTGAGGCTATGTCTCTCTGAGTACTTCGCTTTCCCCTGCCAGTTTTCACTCCACCAAAAAAATCATTCTGCTATCGACGCTATATAGTCTCGATACAGACAGCGTCGTTAAATAACCAACCAAAACTAGGCAGCTGGCTAATAACAGAGGCTGAGACGCGAAATGGGTTCGCCCCTTCAAACACTGAGTTCGAATCTCACTCGAGGCAAGGATGTCTGCGTTTTTATGTATTTATATTGTCCTGTGTTGGTAGAGGACTTCCGAGGGCTGATCTCCCATCAAAGGCTAATAATTTCATAATTAATCCTGAATGGGATCAGGCCAGAGAGCCTAATCAGTCAGGTGAGACTGAGTCCCTTGTTAATGCGGCCTTAATTGGGCCTACTGTGTCAGTCTCACTTTATTATTATTATTATTATTATTATTATGTGACTTTAATAAGTTTGTCTAGAATGTAATTCATTCTTCTGCACTGTGCTGTGTCTGTAATTGGCCTTGCGGCTGTTAACTCGGCACATTAATGATTAAGAATTGAATTGAATTATTTTTATTAATTTCGTTATTATTATTATTATTATTANAAACATATAAACTCACACAATGGCACGTGAAATTTGTGAAATTATAATTAGTACGGGAGAACCGAAGTACACAGAGAAACCCCTGTCCCAGTGCCATTTTTTAGCCTACTTTCCTTGTTTTGACAAAATAAAAGTACGCTTATGCGATCTCCGTGCTGTCTATGTGTACAATCCTATTAACCTTTGAATGTCTAAACCAATCTGTATGAAACTTTGTATGTATATCATGGCGCCTGAGCCCATCTCAACGGCGTAAATCGTAAATCCCTCCCATCAGTCTGGTGTGTATCCATCTATAGTTGCTAGGAAACGACTAGGTAAAAATATTACAACAAATAAAAATGCAACAATAGAAGAATCGTTGTACGCGTCGTTTTCTATATGGTCCATGTCATATCAAAGGAAAATATGCGTTTAGTTCTTCCCAGAGCTTCTTGTTTCATCACAAATTCCACACAAAGTATCCATGGATGGAACAGGGCCTCCGCGGTGCGAAGCCGCCCATTAGCTGCCTGAGGTGTGGCACGGCCTAAGCAGTTAAGCAGTGGGACCTAACGGGACATATACAAAATTCTACCAATATATGAGACGTGAGAGCGAAGCGCGCATTCCACGCTGACATTTCTTGAACCATATGCACCGCGGCAAGGACCCGGGATGTGGGTTGGGCAAAAACATGCCTGGGACGTGAGGCTATACGTCTCGATCCAAGCAACTCAAGGCAGTTACCGACACGAAACAATTCCATTGATTAGTCTCTAGAAGCTAGAAGTCGCTTAGACAGTCCAGTCCAGTAAATTGCTGCCGGCCCTCGCCAGCACAGTCGTTCTTGGTTTCGGGCAATATTTTTGTTCTTTCCAGATTTTTACGTATTTTGAAACTGGGCCTCCCCTTCGATGAGAGGATGGATCTGGCAAGTACTGGTCACTCCCCCCTCTACTGAGAAGTGACTGCTAGCTTTCATTCACGTAATCACTCAGTCTCTCTCTATTAGTCACTCCACTCGCTAAAATGGTAAATAAATTACTATCACTTAATGGAACGCAAAAGTTAATTACCTTAATCACAAATCTCCCGCATTTGGTCCATATTATGTGTCAGATGAATCCAATCAACACCCTCAAATTACGTTCCTTTAAGATCAATTTTTATGTCATTCTCCCATCTATGCCTAGGTCTATCAAGTGGTCTCTTCCCTTCGGTTTTCCAATTTAACTCCTGATTGCATTTCCCATATCTCCTGTGTCTACTCTTTCCATCTCATCCTCCATGATGTAGCGGCACTAATATTTCCCTGATGAAGGTTATGAAGCATGAAGCTGCTCCTTAGGCAGTTTTCTCCAGTCATCTCTCCGGATCTCAGACGTTCAACAGCTCTCGTTAGCACTTTTTTTCTGAACTTTTGCTCCAGATGCAGATACGGGATTTGCTTCACGCCCTTGCCGCTATATCCTCCGAGGAAACAGCCCCAAGAACCAAATCTATAAGAGACTGGGTGGGCCCCAGAGCTACTCTGGACGTTATAGGTATGAGAAAAATCTCTTTCCCTACCGACAATTGAACTGCGACTCCTCGGTTATCCAACCCATATCCTAAGCTCTGTACCTACTAAGCTACCCCATGATTAACATAATAAAAACCACCGGAAATGTACCTACCTACCTACCATTCGGCGCTACAGCCCTGGGTAAAATTTGGTCTCCTCTACAGCCGGTCTCCACAACCAATGCCTGCTGCCGAGGCTTGTTGTTAGGTTTCTGAACAAAATGTTTTTTACACGATGAGGTTGTTAGCCTCATGCCCAACCCGCAACCTGGAGGACCTGGGTATCTCTCTCAGTCTGGACTCTACCCTACCTTTCCGGCAAGGGTGACCCTATCGGTAGTTAAACTACCGCCAGCATAGCTCTCCAGGTCAGTCACGCAAGCCCCACCACGACAAGGTGGAGGCCGCCGGAAATGTATATTCAATTAAAATCCCTTGCACTAAATACCTGCAGGGTCGGAGCCAGAAAACGTGGCTTCTGAGGCACGCTGACGTAACCATCCGCTCCGGGGACTGCCTGCGGTCCCGGTGTGGCGCGTGGCAAAGGAAGTACATACGTACGGTCACGTTGAAGGTATCAGCAGTGCCATTAGCTGCCGTGTGAGTGGTTTAACGGCCATGGCACAGTGCGACCGCCTCGTGGAGCAATACCATTAATTCACCGCAGGCTTGTCACCTCAGTCGAACTGAATTCTGGGAACCACACCCGGAGCGGAAGTGCGAATCCTCTCCATTTGTAGTTCCTTAAAACCAAAATTGATGTAACGGAATATCCTCTTCCTGTGTCGTTTCGCAAAACCGAAATTGAGCCACTGTGTAAATAACTTAGATGCGCCATGGCTCAGACATTTTTTTTTTTCACTGGCTCTACAGCCCCCTTGGGCCCTGGTCTCTGATTTTTCAGTTTCATGATCATCTTGCAGATGGTAGGACTCCTTGGACAAGTGATCAGCTCGTCGCAAGGCCTCTACCTAAACAAAGGACAACATAAACACAGAATAAACGAATACACATACCAAATATCCATGCCTTGTATGGGATTTGAATCCACGATCCCGGCTTCCGAGCGACCGAAGACAGGTCGCTTTACAAAATCGAAACTCTGCCTCTAAGTACTTTAAGTAACTAAGTAGGACATCCCATAGCTTCCTTACCACGGCCACCCGGAGTTCGATTCACATAGGATTTGAGTGGAAAAATTGGCACAGGGGCAGGTTTCCTCCGAGTACTTCGATTTCCCCTACCAATTTTAATTCCAATACATACTCCGTTTGGGGAAGCGTGGTAGACTAGTTGGTTGAGGCACTACAACCTGGAATGTCGCGGTTTCGATTCCCGATGAGGTCATTGGATTTTCAATTTACCTACTTCCCAACAGCACTATGGCCCCGGGGTCGACTCAGCCTCTAACAGAAATGAGTACCAGGAATCTTCCTGGTGGTAAAGGGCGGCCGGCGCGTAAGGCCTCGACGTCTCACAACCGTATGGGCCTCAGCGGCCTATTACAGGGATACCTTTACCTTCTTCACATACACCGTTTCTCTCATCGTTTGTACAATGGGCCATATACAGCCTAAGTACCAAGGGCTCAGTCTCACCCCGCCCTTAGAATAAAAAGTAAGCACGAAGATTACTGTCTTATGGAATCTGACGCCCGAAGTTTACCAACGTTCCGTAAGAATACGTCGTATTCTGCTTGCATCTCCATCTACACTGAAGATGAAGGCTTCATGCCCCTCCGAAACGTCTGTAAACGTCTACCAAAATTATATACAGTCACATCCGATACGAGACTAATCTACATTATCAAGGCCGCGTCATAGCTCAGGCGGTTAGTCGCTGGCTTCCCACCGCGGCAGCCTGGGTTCGAGACCGTATCTGTTCATGTGGGATCTGTGTTGGACAAAGTAGCGCAAGTTTCAGAAGTTGACTCAGATGTATGTACCGAGCGAGAGTTAAATTTGGCTCTTATAATCGGCAAAAACATGCAACTTAAGCATGATTGTACTCGTATAACAGAACTGTTATCTGTATAGTTTAATCAGACGTTTCGGAGGACTTCTTTAAGGATTCTAAGCAAAGAGACCCTTAAAATTAATCACTAAAATCAAAATGGCGTGACAAAATTGAGTGCATATATCTATATTGAATGTGATTGAATAGTTCGGACTCTGTTGCTTGTGAGCGGACATGATAAAATGAATATGTAACTTCATGCCCCGCCTCCCATTTTCAAAATTCTCTCAAAAAATATCAGTAAAGCAATGTAACTCACATTTATTGGTCCACTGCTAATTGTAAGCATTATCATACGAGTATCTAGCTCTGGAGTGTTACGCAACGAGAGATCACTAAGACGTGTCTCTGTGAACGAAGCTTTTGGAAAGAGAAGAGTTCCTTCAGCATTAACCTTCGTAT
The DNA here is from genome assembly GCF_002891405.2 of Cryptotermes secundus. Lineage (NCBI taxonomy): Eukaryota > Metazoa > Arthropoda > Insecta > Blattodea > Kalotermitidae > Cryptotermes > Cryptotermes secundus. The sequence goes on from NW_019736393.1 coordinate 794,950, forward strand.
TGCAAAGTTATGTGCAATGTTTTCAAGGTAGCCAATAAAAGTAAGCAACCATAAAATCTTTATTACACATTTCAATGTCTCAGAACACATCAGAGGTTAACCAAACTAAGATGATGAACAGCCGCCGCGTATTAATTTGTCATTCTATGTCAATCGTTTTCATAAACGAACCTCTGTGGATCGAGTCATGGCAGTATATCATTTGAGCCTACAGCGAAGGAAATTCAGCTTTCGAATTAAGGAAAACCGATTTATGGCAGCACGAACATTAATTTTGTTATGGCGTTAAGTGTCACCACAAACATTTAAGTCTTATATAAGGCTTTTATGTTCTCTCGATGTATTTATAGTCACGAATAACCACTGTAATATATCAGCTGGTTTGAAATACACCATTACCGTCTCCATAAACATCACAGCTATATTGTAGGTCAAACTATACGCTGTACAGTTAAGGATTTCATGGAACAGAGTCCTTCTTGAGAAGCCAGGAGTGGCTCAGCTAGTTAAGAAATTCCCTGTCTGTTTGGGACCCAAATATTCGGTATTATGTTTACAAGAGCCCACCACTGGTCCCCAATAATAAGTGAAATTTCCCTTGGCTGGTGCTACAGGTCATGCGCCGCGTGATTTATTCAAAATGAGCAATGCATGTTTTTACTTATGAAGTTATAGTTTCCCAGTTATTGACTTACATTCCTTCTCTTTTCAATTTAATTAATAAAGGACGCAGTAATCGTACGCGTATTTTACGACTTTGAAAACTTTTTTGCTGCAATTCTCTTCGATTTAGAATTACGCCATTTTGTGTTACTTATCGATAGTAAACATGTAGAACATGTTTAATTACATTACATAAAAGTATATAACACGAACGAGGGAGCAGTCTTTCTGTCCAATGCATTGTTACTACTCTGTGAATGCTAGTAATATTTACTATATATATGTGTGAAGTTTTTTTTTTNACCGCTCGGCTACCGTGACCGGCATATATGTGAAGTATAACTGGTATTTATCGTGGAATGTGAATCAGTTTATAACAAATTCGGACATTTTTATTCGCAAAACAGGCACCTAGAAGAAGTACATATCGACCAGTTTCGTACAATCATGTTAAAGAGATTTAACCTGAAACCAAGATGCAAATCCGAATGCACGCTTGATGCATACATATTATGACAGCAACATATAAAATAAAAAAAAATTGCCTGCATCTCTGCTATTCCAATTCGTATTCTGTGCCCATCTCATCGCTCTTGATGTGGTGAATATTACAGACTATGCAGACCCCCGTTACAAAGCTCTCTCTAGCATCCTGTCACGTTCTCCCTCTTCGGTTCCAATATTTTCCTCAGCGCTATTTTCAAACATCACATACAAGATATTTGTGGTGACTGTGAAGATTACTGCCGATCACAGTGGCCGCGTGGTGTAAGGCATGAACTGTCTTCGCCCGCTACAACACTGGGATCGTGGGTTCAAATCCCACTCAAGGCATGGATGTCTGTATGCATTTATTCTGTGTTTGTGTTGTTCTGTGTGTAGGTAGCGGCCTTGATACGGGCTGATCCCCCGTCCAATGAGTCCTACCGACCGTGTATAGATTAAGAAACTGAAAAGCAGCTAAGGCCAAAAATTGGGCTGTAGATAGATAGATTGTTGTAGTCTGGTAAATGTTTACTGACCTAACATCCCAGAAGAGAGTAAGCCTCACTATCAACCCATATTCTCTTTAATATAAAACGACAAACCGTTACTAAATTTGCATATTTGTAGAACATAATTCAACTGTACCAAACCCCTCGCCTTGATCACGGTTATGTTAACGCGCTATGTAAACAATGTTGTGAAATATTGGGCATCTAGGAAACATTATGAAAAGTAAAATTCTGTTATTATACAATAAAACTGGTTTCAGTTATCTGTGAAACCTTATTTTAAAAGCTGTATACATCTTTGAAATTTAATATTAAATAAATATTTTCATTCTTGTTTTTAAAACAAAACCAGTTTGCAGGACCAAAGAAACGACATGCGTTTATTAAAGGCATTCTTTAGAAAGTAAATATTATTGTTTACTAACCTGCTTCAAAATCTTCAAAATTGTCCTTCAGCCTCCTCCACTGCCGTGCATGGTGGACGGTATACACACAGGCCACTACAAAAAACAGAAGACAGGCGAAAACTGCTAGAGCCAGAGCCACAGTCTGCCAGTCCCAAATGAGTTCTTCAGTGGCAGAAAATGGAGCTGATGAGACAGAGGATGGAGAACCGATTTTATGCAAATGTTTCGGCAGCACTCTTTGCTGTCCCTGTGCATCACTCTTTACCTCACCATTAAACGAAGAGTTGGTAATTATCTCAGTTTCCTTTAACTGAGAAGCTGACTCTGGGCGTTGCACTAAGATGTTATCAACTTCCTCCTGCAGGCTTTGAAGCTTCTCTTTCTTTCTGTGATGTTTGCGAGTTTCTGGTGTATCCATTTGTTTCTTATGAGCGTGAGAATGGTGACTGTGATGATGAGAAAGCTTCTTTGTGCTATTTGACTTCTTGGATGAGGATGTGTGATGCTCAGATGAACTGGCCGTCTCAGAGAATGACCAACGATGTCCACTCTCATTATGAAGGTGAGATGAACTGGAAGAATCCGGAGCGTTAAAAGTCTCAACTGAATCTGAAGATGCCCACTCAAACCTGTGGTGATGATGATGATTTTTAGTTTTATTTTGATTATGAGAATGTGTTTTTCGGGGATTTGAAGAACGTGTTTCCGACGTAGTAAATTTTTTATAAGAATGGTGATGATTGTGGTGCTTTTTAGGCGTTTCATCTATATAGTCACTAAATGTTTCTTCTGAAGACAACTTCTTGTGATGAGATTTCTTGTGGCTTCGTACCTCTGTTTCTTCAGAAGAAACAAATACAGGGTGTGAATTTCTGTTTCTGTGGTTTGGAAAAGTTTTAATGTCCTGTGAAGAATCCGCCTCACTTCGGCGTCGGTTACCACCGGTATATTTCTTTGATAAATGCTGACGGTGTAAACTGCTGGCTGATTTTGTTGGCCGTGGCCTGCCCAGGAATGACCAGTCAATATCGAGGTCTGACAACCGTCCGCATTGGGTGTCCTCATGTACCTGGCATGGTCGTATGACTATATGCCCAACTTTTGGACATGTACTGCAATTTATACATTTCTCTAAAGTTTCATCCCAAAACTGGTGTCCTGGACGACACAGTATGGCGGCGCTCAACGGAAGCAGTAGCAACCACCACACCATTACCTGCACAAGAGAATTCTTCAGATAACACAAAACAGGTTCTGGAAGTGTATCCGTTTATGTAGATGTTTGATTCAAAAGATGAATAAAAGAAATATTTATCAATTACTAGAATATGTAATATTCACGTTCTACTGAAAGTCTGTATATTTCTGCAGTCTAATATTTTTCCTGTGATATGAAGATAGTAATCTATTTATAAGAATGTGAGATAAATATTATACAAAACTTTTTCAAACCTGCAAGATTTCAGCAGCCATTAACTCTACTTTGAAGCGACCGCATAGGTAATGATATTTTTTAAGATTAAAGATATCTACAGCACAGATACAAATAACTGAACGATATGTAACATTTGAGGCTTTCACGGCGGTGACTATGAAGAAAGCAGTCTTCTGGGATTTGGCACCGTGTATATGTGGTGTTAACCGACGTTTCGGAGGAACGTAGGGAGGCGATACGTTCCTCCGAAACGTCGGTTAACACCACATATACACGGTGCCAAATCCCAGAAGACTGCTTTCTTCAACTGAACGATAGTTTGTGATTTATAAAGTTATTTAACAAAGCTGAACACACATATCCAGCAATAGAACGCACGCAGTCACAAGGGAAGGACACAACACAGAACACAATATACACAAGAATATAGGAAGAGTACTCCCATAGGAGAGGATTGACGTAACTCGCGAATTTGAAGTGCGACGTATAGATATTTTAATCATTTTATAAAGGAGACATGATGGCATACAATGCAATGGCTTGACGTAAATAAAAACACCTGATGATGGCACATTAGTGCCGAAACATGTAGTGAAGAGAAAAGTGAAATTGTGTGCACTGTAAGACAGTTGGTACAAATACACATCATGAACGTGAATCAGTGCAACAGGACGCTAAAATATAACATTAAGCTGACTAAACTGCATATTTAAAGAGTTATATATTCTGGAATATAACGCAGTTTAGTCCGTTGAAAGTCAACCGACATTGCGTAGGAACATGTCACCTCCACCTTCAGACTCGAAGGATAAGCCATGACAAGAACCCAGAGCGAAGCAGGCAGCAATCAGATCTCTACTACATGGCTACAGGCCTTACACGCCAGAAGATAAAACTGTTCCTAACCACATCTGTGAGAACCTGAAATCCTACAACTGAGGAAGTAATTTTGTGCCTAATGAAATGATAGATATTTATGCATGTTGAAGCTATAAGGATTAGGGGGTCAAACGGTAACGTGTATTTCAATACACTATCCCGAATTTCGCTATGAGAGACTAAACAAACCCAAGAAAAAGCCTCGATCAAGGGCAGCTGGGCGCTGCAGCCAATCTTACGACAGTGTACATCTCAAATATAAGTCAGGGGATTTACCGCTTGAGCTAACATGTTACGTACCGAGCTTCCGTCTTACAATCACAAAGTGCTCTGTTCAAATCCTGGCAATGAAACCACTTCTTTTACTAAGTTTAAAGTCCCTCAGCGGAAATGTCGTTATAATGTCCTTAAAAGTATTTCATGACCATCTTACCTTCCAAATACCAAATTTACCAAACAGGATCGGGGGGGCACGCGGTAGCGTATTTGGTTGAGGCACTATTCTATAAGCCGGAAAGTCGCGGGATCGAATCCAGATGAGGTGGATGTTTTTTTTTTCACTTGACCTAATCATTCCAGCTGAGGTCGACTCAGCATCTAACAGAATGAGTACCAGGAATATTCTTGGGGGTAAAATGCGGCCAAGGCGTAGGGCCGACAACCTTACCGCCATCTATGAGCCGATTGTCTAGAAAATGTGGGGACCTCAACATCTCACAACCCTATGGGCCTCCACGGGCTGTGGCAGGGATACTTTTACTTTACCATCCAGAATCATTGTTATGCATCGATTACCCTGGAGAGTTAATAAAGAGTCTGATAGGGACGAAAGTAATATTGCAAAGCTGTACTGTGTCAGTCACGTATTCTTGGTAAAAGAACGCAAACACTTGGTGCAAGATGACATCAAGCAGCAAATATGCAAGTCATACTTCGTGCTTCATACAGAACGCCATACTTATTGTAAGTATGCTTACTGTTAAGTGGGTCAACACTGCAATATGCTACTGACGTCAGAGCTTTCTCTGAGCGACGGTCACCTGAGCATTGTGATAGCAGGGAGGCCGAAGTAAAGTGAAGTTTATGTTCGAGCATTTTCTGTTACTGAACGGGGATATTCAACAACTACGAGTATAAGGGAAATAAAATAAAATATAAAGAATAAGAAATAAAAGGGATTAACCATAATCATATATTTGAACTGGGTGTTTTTAGTTTGATTTCTTCAATTTGAGAAATTGAGATAGGTTTAGGCGTTCTCCATGCTGCCTGTGTTTGGTTATCCCCCCTATCGGCTGAACCGATCTTTATGGAACTTGGTATGTGTATCACGGCACCTGAGTCCAACTCAACGGCGTATTTCACAAGTCCCTCCCATCAGTCTGTGTCTAGACGTGTATCCTCCTATCGCTGCTTGGCAACGGCTCGGTGAAAACGTTCCCGCGCAATGAATACACAATAATAGAATTGTTGGACGGGCCGTCTTCTATGCGGTCCGTGTCGTATCAAGGAAAGTAGATGACTAATTCTCCATAGAACCTCTTATTTAGACTGTGGTAATAAACGGAGTAAACGGGTAAAGCTATCCCTGTAACAGGCCGTGGAGGCCCATAGAGTATGAGATGTTGAGGTTCCCACATTTTCTAGACAGTCGGCTCACAGATGGCGGTAAGGTTGTCAGTCTTATACACCGGCCGCCTTTTACCCCCCCCCCGAAGATTCCTGGTATNATTTCTGTTAGAAGCCGAGTCGATCGCAGGGCCATAGTGCGGCTGGAAGGATTAGGTAAATTGAAAAACAAAATCCGTCTCATCGGGGCTCGAACTCGCTACCTTCCATCTTGTATAGCATAGTGCTCCAACCAACTGCACTACCGCGTACATATAATAAGGTAAAGTTGTCCCTGTACTTAACTAATTAATCACTACACCATGAAGACGTATGGGGGAGTGGATGTATAGGCCCACGTTTTCTTGACCTCGGCACTAGTTAGAGGTGAATGGTCAGCTTCAACTGCCGCTTTACACCGGGGAAAAAGCCTCCGGTACCCATTGAAGAGGAGATTGGGTAGACCCCAGTGAAAATTCTTGACTCCAGCGGTACTCGAACTCCGACCTCTCGGTCGTCCAGCCCGTAGCCAGTTGCTATACCGACTGCGCTATCCTGGCTCCCTATACAGATAATATATTTTTCGGAAATGTAGCTAAAGGCCACATATTTTGGAACGACGCTATTAAATTGAAACTGCATTTGTGAAGAAACTAGGAACTGGTTAAACTGTGTGAAAGCTTACTACCATCCAGTTCGGAATCTCTCATCCCCTCACCTCCCGTCTAAAAGCGTAATATTTAAATACGAATAACTACAATTTTATCTGTAGTTTTGTATGGGTGTGAAACATGATTTCTAGCAATAACGGAGAACATAGGCTGAGGGCGTCTGAGAGAAAGGTGCTGAGAATATTTGTACTTGAAAGAGAGATGAAATTATAGGAGGTCGGAGAAAGTTAGATAGTGAGGAGCTACATAACATTTAGAATTAACTATTTTTGGAGGATGCGATGAGAAGGGCGTGTAGCATGAATTGTAGAGACCAGAAATGTATACAAAGTTTTGCTTGGCAAACATGAAGGAGAGAACCATTTGGAAGACTTCTATGGGAGGATAACATTAAAGTGGATCTAAGAGAAATAGAATATGAAGTCGTGGACTGCATTTGTATGGTTCAGAAGATGCACCAGTGGTGGGCTATTGTGACTATGGTAATGAAACTTCGGGTCCCATAAAATGCTGGCATTTTGGGGTGGGGGTCGATTTGAGGGTGATGACTGAGAAACTATTCACTATTCAAGAAGGGCTCATCTCCAGTGAAATAATTAAATGACAGGAGACGACAGAGAGACTGTTGTTGTCAGATAAATTTACTGGTAAATTTAAATGTAACTGCAACCAGGGCATGTGCACTCATAATCTCTCCCAGCATTATTACAATATTTTACAGGCTGTTCTCGTATGGTTCGCTGGCGGACTGAAATCACGGAGTTCTCGTCTGGTTCGCTTGCGGAATGAAATCACGGAGTTCTCGTCTGGTTCGCTTGCGGAATGAAATCACGGAGTTCTGGTCTGGTTCGCTTGCGGAATGAAATCACGGAGTTCTCGTCTGGCATTCGTAACATTAGTATAAAAATTGCAGGTTAATACCGCCATCCTATTGGCTGGCAACACTCCATAAAAGAATAACGGCTCGAAAAGGTGTGCCTCCTAACTTAGGACTCTCACTGCGCTCCTGAAAATCGCACTGCAGAGCGAATGTTCGTTTCCCATGGACTTAACGTGTTATAAATTCAGAAAAGTTGTATGGCCTTTGGGGAAAAAAGTGCTAAAACCCACGTTAACGTACACAATTACAATTACTTAATAAGCATCCAAATAACATTTGTACGCACAAATTTCAAGCGTTCAAAATGGCGTCGACAGTGTGAACACGGATAAGTTCCGTCATTCAACTGAACACACGCAGGAAAATAGACCCGGAGCGCTGAAAACAACTCGAATATCAGATGTCTAGGGTATGATATCGATTGTCGATTTCGAGATATCGTTGTCGAGAACGGCCTATATAGAGAGAACTAGAACTAGAATTTTGTCTAGGGGTTACTAACACGTGACTTAACATTTGACTGAACATATCTAAAATACACGCAGCGTAGAGCGGTTGAGGACCTCGTATCATGAGAACAGAAGACATGACGCAGTATGAATACGAAAATTAACGGCCATGGACCACCACGCTCGCCATATTAGGAGACGTGTTTGGTGAATGCGAAATTTATAATGGTCCACGTGAAGTGCGTTGTCTATCAATATAGATGCCATATGGGCCTACCACGTGCGATAAAACTTAAATATTATTGCTATAGAGTGATGGACTAGACGCAAGGCTTCTTAAACGTTAATGATATTTTATGAAAAGAAAACACCTTGACATATTCCGTCAAATTTCGAAGCTTTGGTGGAAGTTTCGTAAAGGAATCTTTAAGATGAACTGTTGTAGTGTAGGAGATAATATCCATTTACTAACTCCTCTTCTCTTTTCATACTGAGAAAATGGCGATATCACAGTAGCAGTTCCTGTAAATGCCAGTACGAAACTTGAGGAGAAGACAAATTTTATTGCTTAAGTTTAGAAGTTTATGACTCAGCTTCTTACAATTTTCAGTCTTCAGTATTATTTTTTTTATTATTATTTCTAGTGGGGTGAGACTAAGTCCCTTGTACGGCGGCCACTTCTGGCCTATTGTACCAGCCCCAGATGATAGGTGAGGGTGATTGTGGAGCAATTGGTGGAATGAAGATTGGCAGGGGAAACCGAAGTACTCGGAGAAAACCCACCCCAGCGCCACTTTGTCCACCACAAATCCCACATGCCCAGACCCGGGATCGAACCCGGGCCGCCGCGGTGGGAAGCTAGCGACTAACCGCTTGAGCTATGGAGCGGCCCTCAGTCTCCAGTAACTAGTGTAGCTGTGATAACTTCACACAAATTGTGTAAGAAATTCAGAGACTTGTCAAGATAATAGTCGGTGGACTGCACAACGGCAAAAGTATTTTCTATTAATGGAACCCTAATAGAAATGGGACAATTATTACACGCAGTATAATAATGGAATTCTTTCTCTGTGTTCTATGTTGAAGGTCAGAATTATATTCACGATGAGCGGGGTCCTAGTCCTTCAAGTGTCCCAAAGATTGGTCGTAACAGGTTAATTCTGAGGCTACATGGGCCAAATGTTAATAAAATACTGGCATTAGATTAATTAATTACGGATCACAACAAAATAGTGGAGAATAACGTAAAGTATGGGTTATAATTTCCCAACCAGAGATTAGTTCTTACTTACTTACTCATGGAGCTGAGCCCTTCTGGAGGAGCCGCCAATTCTGCAGCTACTCAAGAATTTCCCAGCATTTTATGGAACCCGAAGGTTCATTACCGTGTTCACAAGAGCCCTCCACTGGTCCCTATCCTGAGCCAGATTAATCCAATCAATACCATCCCATCCTATCTCTCTAAGATCCATAATAGTGTCCACCCACCTACGTCTTGTTCTTCCCAGTGGTCTCTTTCCTCCTGGCTTTCCCATCAATATACTATACGCATTCCTCGTCTCCCCAATTCGTGCTACATGCCCTGCCCACCTCATCCTCCTCGACTTGATCATTCTAATTATACTTGGAGAAGAGTACAAGTTATGAAGCTCCTCATTATGCAGTTTTCTCCAACCTCCTGGAGATTAGTTCTAGGAGTCATATTTAATATACCTTCCAGACTGAAAGACGGAATGCAGTTTATAAAGGAAATGAACTTAACGAGCCATATATATTATACATGTATTGAATTCTAACTTCGGGATCATAAGACATTTTATTTTAATATATCTGATAACATTTTACTGCAGAACAAGGAACTTCTCTATGGATGTTATGCATGCTGCATTTATAAGTACAGGCCTGTGCTAGAGATGTATATTACAGATTTGAGTACTTTTTTAACATATTCGTTTCAGATGTAGAGACACTATATTATTAGTCGGCGTATAGAATAAAAGACATGGCAAACGTTAAGATGAAACTGAAGGTAAAGTTAAGGCTGTCCCATTGCTTAATTAAGCAGCATACCGTGATGATGAGCAAGAAGCGGAGGTAGCCTACTCATCCATGCATTTTTAATTTCGGCAACAGATTAACATGAATAGCGTATGTTATCCTAATGAGGAGCTCCATAACTTGTACTCTTCTCCAAGTATAATTAGAATGATCAAGTCAAGGAGGATGAGGTGGGCAGGTCATGTAGCACGAATGGGATAGACGAGGAATGCGTATAGGATATTGGTGGGAAAGCCAGAAGGAAAGAGACCAAAGGGAAGACCAAGGCGTAGATGGGTGGACAATATTAGAATGGATCTTAGAGAGATCGGATGGGATGGTATGGATTGGACAGATCTGGCTCAGGATATGGACCAGTGGAGGGCTCTTGTGAACACGGTAATGAACCTTCGGGTCCCATAAAATACTGGGAAATTCTTGAGTAGCTGCAGAATTGGCGGCTCCTCCAGAAGGGCTCAGCTCCATGAGTAAGTAAGTAAGTGAGTAAGTGTACGTTATCCTCCAGGAGATTCCCCCTTCCCCAGGAAAATAACGCCCGTTACCCATTCGATAGAAGGCAGACTGGGCCCCAGATTTTGTCTTGATGCTGTAGCGAAGAGAACCCCCTTCTTCTGCCGGAAATCTAGGTGTAGAGGGGCTGTAAAGCTATTTACGTTCCTGCTGTCACCGCACAACCTGACAGAGGCCTCCAATAATACGTAACTATACAGGAACCCTCTATAGCGAACTGTAGGTGTAGAGAGGCTGTAAAGCTATTTAGGTTCCTGCTGTCACCGAACAGCCTGGTAGGAACCTCCAACAATGCGCAAAACTGAAATTTTCGTGACTTTATAGGAAATTCTTTTAGTTGACTGTAGGTGTAGAGAGGCTGTAAAGCTATTTAGGTTCCTGATATCACCGTACAGCCTGATAGGGACCAGTACCATTGTGCAGAACTGCACTTTTCGTGACTGTACAGGAACATTTTATAGCTTACTGTAGGTGTAGAGAGGCTGTAAAGCTATTTAGGTTCCTACTCTCACGGTACAGACTGATAGGAACCTGCAACAATGCGCAGAACTGCACTCTTCACTGACTAGCTGAGGTGGGACGGAGGGAAATAGCATATATTTATGTATTATTTTAGGGGGTCGTGGTATCACAATGTTTCAGAATCCCTGCTTTATGCAGTATGGAGGTCGCTGAATGAGTGCCCCTACAGCCAGGTCTAGCGCGACAGCGAAGGCCAATCAACCTGCTATCCTCTGGTGCCACATCTTAGCAGCGACACATAAACACATTTCCTTCTTTCGAATTAAAAGAAATTTCTGCTGCTGCTTGATTCATATCGTGCCCAACAACTGCCAGCATGTTACGCAATAACTGCACCAGTAACGGTTTTTGTCACAGTGTATGGAAGTTTCGTGGTTTTGTGACTAAGTTTCGACAATGTTAGGGGGGACATTCTCGTCCCTTGGGGTGACATTTCGGCTTGTGCCTTCCCTGTATACAGTCCGCACAAATGCTGAACATTACCTAGGCAACTTAAAATTACGTCATTGCATAATCCGTCTGTATTGTTCCTAATAGTAAAACTGCAGGTTTTTAGTATTCGAATATCAGAGAGAATCAAATACCCCATTCTTGATTTATCAGCTGGATTCCAGCACGGTTGGGCGGAGTGACAACTCGACACATTAGTATATGAAACCCGAGTGACAAGTGACTAAGCAGACTTCCTAATCTTGTCCTTAATTAAGCTCCAGAATATGAAGGCGTATGAGAGCATAGGTTTATCTCCAACGTTTTTAACCTCAACATTGGATGGAGGGGAGTGACCCGTCTTAGTCCTAGAGAAACATTTCTTGGACACGGTGATTGTGTGGGCCCCAGAACCAATATGGACGAGATGCCTACAGCCGAACCCCGGCCATTAATTGTAGATTAAAAAAAAAAAAAGCAAATTCCGCGGCCTGTAGTCTGATAGCGATCTATACCGACCGAGCGACCGCCGTTTGTCGGCGAAGTTAGTGCCAACTTTAGCGGATAGAGGGTGTCGCATGGTCAGAGCAACGGACCCCCATGGCAGTTAATCTCGGTTCTCTAAACCGGAACCGCTATTTCCTTGAAACAGCTCCTCAGTTATCCTGACGAGGCTGAGTGAACCCGGTTCCAGACCCACTAGTTCTCAGAAAATCTGGTAGCGCCGGGAATAATCGAACCCGGGATCTCTGGATGTAGCCAGAAACTCTGACCACTAGACCACAGAGGCCATCTAATTCTGTACACTCAGATCACAAAATTATAAATGTAAAGGTAAAGTTGTCCTTGTACTTAGCTAATTAAGCAATACTCAATTAAGACGTATGGGGGAGTGGATGTATAGATCCAATTTTTATTGACCTCAGCACTAGCTAGAGGTGAGTGGTCATCTTCACGCCTCAGCCGCTTTAACCCCAGGTAAAGAGCCCCCGGTATCCTTTGCACAGGAAGCTAGGTGCGTCCCAGAGCTTGTCTGGACGCGGAGAAGAGAAAATTCTTGACCCTATGAGAACTCGAACTCATACCCCTCTGTCATCCAGCCCGTAGCCACAAAGTTATTTAAAATATAAGTGCTGGTTCAAGGCAATGGCCCATGTGAGAACCTTACAGATTCGCGAGACACGCCGGTCTCAACGAAATTCTTTAGTCTCGTATTCTAGAGGTGCTTGCTTCGAATCTCGGTCGGGACACCAGCTATCCTGACATTTTTCATTGCATTCCTTACTTCTTCCAGACAAATACCGGGATATTGTCTCGATTTAGGCCATAACCGTTGCGTTCCAAGTCCTTTTCAATTCGTCAGTCGTTCTACCATCCGATTCTATACAGCCTAGTTACTGGGAGCGCCGTTAAACAACCTCTCAAAGGTACTGTTACATGTGTCGACTTTTATCCCTCTCGCTTTAGAATAACCACGTTAATTCCGATGATGTTCTTACAAAACTCGAGATTTTTTAGATAATTTAATTTGAATTAGATCCTGTTCATAAATCCTCACGTTATGCTTCTCCCTCAGAAATTTGTTGGTAAATAATACCGCATTAGACTGCTGCGGCCACTCACCTTTCCACTTATAAAAACTGAAAACATTCGTACCTTAGAAGGATGTGAAATCCGCTCTGTAATCATCTTCATTAAAAGAATAGCAATTACTGAAATTAGCCACACGGTACATGGGGGATCCTATAGAGGAAAGTTGGGTTCACGAACAAACAAAAGCTGATCGTTGCGTGTAAAATTCGCACATTTATTGCTACATTCACTGGATACGGTATATACGTCACGACACCAACTCAAGAACTGACTTCACTCGCTGTAGCCAACACTTTCCTTCGGCTGATGACCAACTCGTTTGAGAACACGGCAAAGAGCTTCAACCATAAAGATAACAACTCATACCTTCGATGTTATTCACGCTACAGTCAAAGCCCTACAATATTGTTTCGATATTTATGGAGCAAATCTGTAATATTTCCTGCTCTAGAGTCCTTTGTTGGGACCTTGGCTATTTTTCAGTTTAGTTCGTTGAGGCACTATGCTACAAGCCGGAAGGTTGCGGGTTCAAGTCCCGATGAGGTCATTGGATTTTTTTCAATTGACCTAATCCTTCCGGCCGCACTATGGTTCTGAGGTTGACTCAGCCTCTAACAGAAATGAACACCAGGAATTAATTAAATAATTTTCCTGGGGAGTAAAGCGCGGCCGGGCATGTACTGTCTTCGCTCGCTTGGAAACCGGGATCGTGGGTTCGAATCCCACTCAGGGCATGGATGTTTAGTTTGTGTGTGTGCGTTTTTCTGTGTTTGTGTACAGGTAGAGGCCTTGCGACGAGCTGATCACCCGCCCAAGGAGTCCTACCGAATGTGTAAGATCTAGAAAAACCGAAGTGAACAGAGAAGTTCATGGAAGTAGGCCAAGGCCCACTGGGGCTGTAGTGCTAAGGGGGGAAAAAAAAAGCGCGGCCGGCGCGTAAGGATGACAACCTCACCACCATCTGTGAGCCGATTATCTAGATAATGTGGGATCCTCAACGTCTCACAACCCTATGGGCCTTCACGGCCTGTTTATTTATTTATTTTTTTTTTACTTTTAATCCTACATACAGTCGGCAGGAATTCTTGGACGGGGGATCAGCCCATCGCAAGGCCGCTACCTACACACAGAACAACACAAACACAGAATAAACGCTCACACAGATATCCATGCCTTGAGTGAGATTCGAACCCACGATCCCAGCTTTCGAGCGAGTGAAGACTGTTCATGCCTTAGACCGCACGGCCGCTGTGATCGGCAACATTAGGTTATTAGGACAATTAAGTCAAGGTGGATGAGATGGGGTGAATATGTAGCATACATCACAGATATTAGAAATGTATAACAAATTGTAGTCGGAAATCCTGAACGGAGAGGCAACTATAAAACCAGTGCGTAGATGGGAGGATAACATAAAAAAGGATCTTCAAGGAATAAGGCATAAGCGTTTGAATCATGGACCAGTAACAGGCTCTTGTCAATAAGGTGATGAATCTTTGGATTACTGAAAGGCAGATAATTTCTTGACTACGAGAGCTGCTCTGAGCTTCAGTTTTGTTTAATCTTCTGCTTAAATGGTATCAGTGTCCTAAATTAACAGAGGGTATACAGTTCTTTCCAACGTAGACTGTTCAGTGTAAGAGACTAGATGCGTCTCAGGGAGTCTCTTACTAGCGTCATCCTTCCCTTAACGAGATTCATCCCTTTCGCACTAATGAGACGATTGGTGGGGGGGGGGGACAACAGAAACTTGACTTGGCGCAATTTCAGATCAACTTTTATGTTTATACAACATTTGTTGAGGGGAACGCGGTAGCGTAGTTGGCTAAAGCACTGTGCTAGAAGCCGGGAAGTAGTTGGTTCGATTCCCGATGAGGTCATTTGATTTTTCAATTAACCTAATCCTTTCAGCCGCGCTATGACCCTGGTGTTGACTCAGCCTCTAACAGAAATTAGTACCAGGAATCTTAGTGGGTTACAGGGCGGCCGGAGCGTAAGGGTGACAACCTCACCGCCATCTGTGGCCCGATTGTCTAGAAAAACGTGGGGAGCCTCGACGTCGCACAACCCTATGGACCTCCACGGCCTGTTACCTTTAGAAATTTGCAAGATCTGTTGTTGCATTGACAGTAGAGCACATAATTATTTTATTCTGATAAGGATTTCAGGCTGGGAGCCGGGAGAGCACAGTCCTGGCTACGAGTTGGACGGCAGAAGAGTCGGAATTCGAGTCCCAGTAGGGGAAAATTTTTTCTCCTCTCCGCGTCGTCCAGAGCGTTTCTGGGGCTCATCCTGCATTCTATCAAATGAGTATCCGGGACTCTTTCCCCGGATCTAAAGCGGCTGGGGAGTGAGCCTCCCCCATGCGTGGGTAACTTTATCTTTTTGTTACATGAGGTTAAGGCCGCGCCATAGCTCAAGCGGTTAGTCGCTGGCTTCCCACCGCGGCGGCCCAGGTTCGATCCCGGGTATGGTCAAGTGGGATTTGTGGTGGACAAAGTGGCGCTGGGGCAGGTTTTCTCCGAGTACTTCGATTTCCCCTGCCAATCTTCATTCCACCAATTGCTCCACAATCACCCTCACCTATTATCTGGGGCTGGTACAATAGGCCAGAAGTGGCCGCAGTACAAGGGACTTAGTCCCACCCCACTAGCAATAAAAAAATAATACATGAGGTTAAGCACGATTGTCTTACTGTTTCTCCCGTCTCTCTATATGATCCAGCCGGATATTCTTGGACGTGTTAGTCCTCTTTGACACAGTGCTTCAATCTTCGGTCCCGAGTTCTGGATTTCTACATCATACACATAAGCTGACCACTCACCTCCAACAAGATACAATATCAAATAACTCTCTGTGGGAGATCACAAAACAAGAACAAATTGACATGCAAATTAAAGAGATAAAATGCAGGTGGAACGGACACACTTTAAGAAAACCAGCTGGTGCCATAGAAAAGGATGCAGTAGATTGGAACCCCCAAGGTGCTACAAGAGGAGGGCGACCAAGGAAAACTTGGAGGACAATAGAAGAAGTAACAGGTATGGGAAAGACCTGGAGAGAGGTTACGGCATTGGAAAATCAGAGGAAAAGATGGAGAAGCTTCACAGGAGCCTTATATTCTACTCGGAACTAAAGGAATTAAGTCAAGTCAATCATAAGGGTTGACAAATGAACACAGTTACGTTCTTCTAGCTCAAACTGGATACGTTACGTGTTCTTTATCGTTTTAAAATTTTTACTGGCCCGTATGCAGACTGCTGTACTAAAATCCTTTAATACAGCATTTATTGCTTTCTCTACAGAACTTCCAGTTTACACTCTGACAGGTCTGTTTTTTTAATTTATATTGGATACCTTAAAGGGAGAAACACTTTGATTTTGCGAGGTTCATATAGCCACAGACACTGACACGCTTCTAAACGAACGAACGAAACGTCGGTAATCACCAATAAGACTCCTCAACGTCACAACCCAGAATATCAGAATCCTAGGATTTTTGTTTATTCGGATTTATTTACGTAACATTTTTCTACAGAAGATCAAGATGTGGGGGGAGAGTCTTATAGAAACATTTGTGCTATCTTTCTTTATAAGATGTTTGTTTTTACCTGTTGCTTCTGTGATTTTGACTGGGTTGAATGAAGAGTATACATCCCTCTCTCGTCCTTCCATTCCGCCTTGATGACGCCCTCAAAGAATATCCCCCCCCCAAAAGAAAACAAAGTTAGTGGTATCCACCTCATCTGTTGTTACCAGTAGTTTTTATTTTTTAATTTACGCTCCTGTTAGTACCACATACCTTAACAGCCCTCTGTCCAATGCGGCGCCCGCGGGCGCCATGGCACCCGTGGTATATTTTTCTGGCGCCCTCCGTAATCACATATAATTGAGCAGATTTTTAATATTAATTCAAATTGTAAGACAAGAGACATTTTTGAACGTCTGAGTACTGTTAAATATTTTCGAAAAATTGTATTATTATTATTATTAGTAGTAGTAGTAGTAGTAGTAGTGTGTGATGGCGCCAGCACCTCCATGGGCATCAGTGAATTGTGCCCGAGTACATAAGAACGTTGGACAGCACTACAGATGCCTAAGTGTAAAACTACAGTATCTTTAGCATGCTCAAGGTACTGTAGTTTTACACTTAGGCATCTGAACCCATTTCTGCTGTAGAACCGTTGAACTTTTTTCGAATTACTAGCCCAGGTCTGAATATTTGCGATCTGATACTGTTTCAACTTGCCGTAAATTTTGAAACCTTCTATCAGGGCTGCATTTTACTTCCAGTGACGGCTGCATCACTGTTCCAGTGATAAAACAAGGATATTAGTGCTTCAAGAATACGGAATTTAATTTTGAAGTCTTCTTGCTAGCACTTGTTTACGTGTGTGGTCTAATTACTACGGCAGATGGATAAATTTATTAGGCTCTTTAACAATAAGAAATACAAATTTAATTAATGAGGAAACTAAGAGCAGATTGGATTGTGGTAATATTTGCTGCTATTCAGTTCAGAAAACTTCTCAAGTCTGCTGTATAAAAATGTAAAAATCAGAATATACAAAACTATAATTTTGAATGTGGCTCTGTATGGGTGTGAAACTTGGTCTTTGACATTACAGGAACAACATAGACTGAGGGTATTTACGAACAGGGTGTTGAGGAGAATATTTGGACTGAAGAGAGATGAAGTCACAGGAGGTTGGAGAAAACTGCATAATGAGAAGCTTCATAGCTTGTACTCTTCTCCAAGTATAATTAGAATGATCAAGTCAGGGAAGATGAGATGGGTAGGGCTGATAGCATGAATTGGGGAGAAGAAGGATGCATATAGGATATTGGTGTGAAAGCCAGAAGGGAAGAGATCACTAGGAAGGCCAAGAAGTTGGTTGGTGGATAATAATAAAATGGATCTTAAATAGATGGGATGGTATTGGCTTGAATGATCTGGCTCAAGATAGGGACAAGTGGAGGCTTTTTGTGAACATGGTAATGGACCTTCGAGTTCCATAAAATGTTGGGAGATCCTTGAGTAGCTGAATAACTGGCAGATTCTCAAGAAGGGATCAGCTCCATGTAGTTACTACATAATGTGAGGATCCTCTGATTGTATCTTATGTTTAAAATATGTCTTGAACACCTATTTACAAAGCTTCATAGTTTGTTCATGCTTGTTTTTAATACTTTCCATGTTTCACGTGCATAAAGGAGAACGGATTTTACATTAGTATTAAAAGTCTGTAATTTAGTCTTTTTTTAATTTTTGTTCTTCCACGCCTGATATAGAAGCTACATTTGCTCTTTTTATTCTTTGATTTATGTCTTGATCTGTTCATCTTGTGTTACTATGCTTCCTAGGTATGTAAAACCCTCTAGCTGCTCAATTTTTTTTATTAGCGATAGTTTCTCTTCTATTTTGGCCTTTATTCTAATCTCTTTAGTTTTATATTTACATTGATACGAGTATTTAGCGCAGCTTTGCTTCTTGTTGTGATCTTATTAATTTGTCCTTCATATCAATATGTCTCTGTGACAATAAACATGCCATCAGCAAAATCGAAATCCTTCCAACCTATCTTTCACCCCCCCCATGCAATAAAGGATCTTCATTTTAGTGTCAGCACTTTAAAGAGTAGACATAAAACATCAAGTGGTAGACCATAGTCTATAGACAAATACAAGTCAGCTTTTAACAAATGACCATGCATCAGGCGTGTGTGGCCAATCTGAAGGCACACAAGCAAACTTCCTCCTTCCTGAAAAATCTGCCAAACCTTGGCAGATGGCTTCACTGTCCACAATCTGTTGTTCTGTGTAACGGGCCATTCCTTTTTCTAAGAAAATAAAACTGTATGAAGATGAGCACAAATGCTACTGCCAAGAGCACATTCTGTCTCCAGGATCCCATGGAGGGTAGCCTTCCTACCTGGGTACCTGTTTTGCATAACCTGTATGGACAGGCGCCCAGCAAAACAAAACGGTCTTTCCTGCCTTACAGATGCCTGAGGTTTGGTACAGAATTTCCACAGCGACCAGTTGATCTTTACCAACATTTCACAGGAATCTAGAGGCAAGTATCTCCAACATGTCTACTACTTAAAAGACTACGTGGTACCTGGACCTAGAAAATCACATCCTTAACCTCCGGCACCTTGTAAACAGCTAGTCTCAAATAATTGTTTCACGGGAGTGTTTTCTTTGTGCTATACCCATTGTCTTTGAGCCGGGATAGCGTAGTTGGTATAGCGACTGTCTACGCTAGACAACCGAGGGGTCTGAATTCGAGTCCCAGGTCAAGAATTTTCTCTTCTCCACATCGTCCAGACCGACTCTAGGTCCCACCCAGCCTCCTATCCAATGGGTACCGGGGACTCTTCCTCCAGCGGTAAAGCAGCCGGGGCTTGAAGCTAATCTCTCACCTCCAACTAGTGGGATGGTCAAGAAACTGCGGCTCGATACATCCATTCCCCCCATACACCTTCACGGCATAGTGCTTAATTCGTTAAGTACAGGGAAAACTTTACCTTTTTTTTACCTCATGCTCATTATCTGTTTTACTGTGGTGTAGGGCTATGATGATTGGAAGTACTAAACATGCAAGTCTACAACAAGAGGCATGGAATTTGTTAGGCTAATCGAAAAATGTCTGCCAGAGAGACATAATGTTGTCCCTATACGCATATTCGTCTCATGCATCTGCTATTCACATTGGTCTGAAATTAGACAGTTTGCCACCACTGATTTTAAAATTTGGTATAGAATATGCCACTAGAATGGTTAAAAAATCAGATGGAATTGTAAACATCAGTTTATAGTTTCTGATGCTATTGATTTATTGGAGGAAAACATAAATATTATATGAGGCAGGAAGACAGAAGATACTGAAGTGGAAATGACGGTAACAAATAAAGGTTACATTCACACAGAAATTAAGGGCGAATTAAATATAAATAAGTTTGTTCATATCCATACCATCAAACATGTACATTACTTTGCTACTTATTCCAGAAATCTGAGCATAGAAAGTCATTTGTGGTCATACAGTAGACACTGCTGTGTGGCTTTCCAATGCAACCCAACTGTACTCATAGACAACACTGTCACAAAGACATACATCACACTATGCCCACGCTTCAGCCCTTGCTCTCAGAGAAGCACATCTTCCATTATCTTGATTACTTCTTCAAGAAGGCCATACATTACACCATATCATCATACTGAATCCTACAATACAATACAATACAATACTTCAAGACATCCACTATGCTATACTTAAACACCTTCTGGCTACTTAGTAAATGCCAAAAGACCACTCCAGACTTTAAATTAACTTACAACACAGGATTATAAATTAGACTGGACTGACTGAGAATGTTTGCAGAAAACAACAGCATATGAGAATAAAGGGCCCAAATTATACAAGACCTGACTAGACAAACTTTATAAACATCCAATGAATTTGGAAACAGGAGTTACCAATTTAATACATGTCCTCACATAAAAATGAAAATTGATCAGATTTAATTTTTTAATGCTTCTCACATTTCTATACATTTTACATATTTTTAAAATCCCTGCCTTACAACTTTACTATTTTTGTGCATTCCACCTTACAATGGCCACTTTGCAGTCTAAACATGTAGTGTGTAATCAGGAATAAAAAATAAGGCTTTTTAATGTATGTGCAATGATTATTCTCAAGCCTTGAATGACTTGATGTTTCACTATTCTCCTTGTTATTCTTCTGATTTTGCCTGGAACATAACATTCTCTTGACATGCACAACAAATCAAACATTCAGAGAACATATAATATGAGCATACTCATCAATGGGATGAGGAGATAACTTTATAATATTATTTTAATACTTTTTAATACCTTAATATTTCTAGTTATTTTAGCCATGTAATATCAAACTCTTTATTCATATTATAAAATCTTATATTTGTAATATAAAACATCTTCTAATTACCTCCACTAATATTTTAAATATAAAATTCTTGTATACTCTTAATATTTACAATATTTTTCTATATCATAATTTTTTCATAACACAAGGCACAATGTTCTACAACTTTTTTAATATTGACATGTTGCACCACAATATGAATCCATATTGTGATTTTATGAACTTTTAAGGTATTTATTATATACACTGCCTAATGATGGTCCCATGAGGATTGAAATATGTAGCGGTAAACGATAAAATCCAATCTATGAGATACTGATTTTAATTGTGATACCATTTCTCTTGTCCCAGGCTGATCCAGAAGACATATCTAGCATACTTGGGGTTCATCCCAAAAAGGTAAATTAAGCAGCACCACATTACAACATATAGAATTTGTACAGCTCCATTAATTCTTAACCTTGAAACAAAACATTTCTCAGTAGAAAGATGCACATAAAACAGCAGCTATACACAAGAACAGCAAAAAAGACTTTCTATTCAGAAGTTGTATTTAGTGCAAGTTCTTGCTGATTTAACAAAACGTTTTTTATGATCAATTAAATAGGATGAATATGTAAACATTTTCAAACAATCAAAACAGTTGTAAATCTTAACTTTAGAATGAGCTGTCGGCTAATGAGTCATTAAATCATCAATGTTCTCCAATTTAAAATGGCATTCCTTACAAGCGCAAGAAGATCTATTCATTCCATTAATTAATGGCTTATCCAGACTTTCTTTGTTGTTGCTGCTATGCTTTAATGTTCTGTTTAATTTACTTCTGTCTACAATGCTGGATGCAGAAAGAAAAACATTCAACTCATCTCCAAATGCTCCAAGTTTATCTGTTGCTTCACTGTTCAAAGACCCACCTCTTGTGTTATTACTTATTATTGCTTATGTGAAATAGTCTTCCTATTTCTATACATTTTGATAGGTCGTCTTCCTTCATAACTAGTGGGGATATCAATTTCTGACTCAAAACTTCCAGGCACTCTCTCTGCCTTATCTGCAACAGTATCTGTTTTATTGGTTTTTGATTTGAAACTTTCCAATCATTTAACATTTTGATGCACTTCATTATTGGGTGAATAACCAAGGGTTGACTCATGTTACACACAGAGCCAAATATTTCTATCATCATCTTCCTCAGATAGATCCTCAAAGTCCTGCTGTAATAAAACTACTTCAAGAACATCTAAATCTGAGTTAGGAATATAATTAGGATGAAATTCTGACCTTTTCTCAGGATCAGAATTAAAACTAAATACTGCAAATATCAAAAACATATGTTCTATTATGACAGTTCATGTGTTTTCAAGATATGTTGCATATGTAAAGTTTTTGCCACACTATTCACATAGGACCATATCCAAATTAGAATGCAGACTCTTGTAAAGAGTTTGTTGCCAGCTCTGACAGAATTTTCTTTCACACAGGCTACACTTAACCAGCTGCTTCTTGTGAGTATGTATTGCCATATACATCTCAAACTTCCCAATACTGTTAAAGGTTTATGGATATTTTTCAAGGATATGCTTCATGTTTCTTGTATTATGCAAACTGTGAAGGTGCTCCCTTACATGTCGCCTAAAGTAATATTTTTTTGAAACTGCTGTCCTCCATGCAGCACAGCCTGAAGGACCATCATTATCATTTTCAATCGCTACAGTCTGAGTGGCAAGTTCACATTTTTTACCTGAATCTGATTTGTAATTTGTAAGATGATTATTGGAGTGCTTATGCGTTTCAGGTATACTTGACATGTTCACTGCCTGACAATGCCTCTGACTGATTTTATTTGAATATTTTTGACATCTGGTGTTCAAAACAGCTGTATGTAACTTGCACTTTCTGCCATCTTTGTTTTCTTCTGAATCCATTCTGCATTCTTTAAAGTTCTTCTCTGATTCTAATAAAGGTCTTGTTGCCACACATTTTGAGCTGATCACATTAATATGGCCACTACAATTCTCAGACTCTTGGGACATTGTGCTTATTAGTTTTGGCAGCACTTTCACACAATTCTCTCTCATATGCAATTTTCCTTTGGTCCATGATGTATTTCTTTCATTTTCACTTGAAACATCAATAGTAGTACTTGTCAATGTTCCAGTTTGGCTGCTTCCATCAGTTTGCAGGGCCAATGGAGAGGCTGATCTGTTATCTGTGCTAGATTTATTATCCATGGGAAGTATAGCAGAAATAGATGAAGATTCACTGTTTAAAACATCATTTGCTGGAAACAGAATCATGTCTGAACTCACCTTTAAGATGTTCAGAATCTGTGAACTAGCACTGTGATTTGTACTTGTGCATGATGGTTGATTTAATACCAATGAACATCCTTTTGGAGCAGACACATTTGATTTAGACTGCAGTTGATCATATGAATCTTGCAGCATTGTCAATGAGTCTGAATCACATTGTGTTGTCTGTGATTCTTCTAATTCAATGTTAGATTCATCACTAATATGAGAGAATAATGCCCCTGAAAAAGGGTCATTTTTGTCAGCCACATTATTCATTTCATGCCCAACAAATTCAGGCATATCATCACCATCAAGTGTCCCTTCTGAACCCTCAACAGTACATCCACTGTCAAATGGAACAGGGCTCACTTTTTTCACTACTGACTCCACTTTCATATCCTGTTAAGACAAAAATTGCTATTAGAAAAGTACAAAACAATGAAATGGAAATCGTTCGCCAAATGAAAAAGAAATACTTGTTTAATACTAATAATTTAAAAATCTAAGTAAACAATATGAATTGCTTTGAAAGTTATCCTGTTGGGTTGTAATGATAACAGTTGTTTTTTTAAAAAACAATTTGTATTGATTTTATTAAATAGGTTAGTATACTTCCTTTTGTGAAAATGTGCAATGCTTTCCTGACTTAAACAATCTTAAGCTTTTTCATAACTCATGAATTCATTCATTCATAGAACAAACACTGAAGATTTAATGACTTCTTTATTGGCGTTATGCTGAAGTGTAAATGTAGTATCCGTGCGATATCCTACCTCTCTGAATCTGCATTACAGTTATTACCTTAACCTTTCAGGTTCAATCAAGTGGAATAAGAACTTAAATTAATAATTATATACTGACTGGCAATTGTATTTTACAAATAACACAATAAAAATAACCTTCATAGGTGTAATATATTCAAGTTCTGGTTCTCAGCAAGTCAAGAAACATGTTCCATTCACCACATTCAGTTGTCCGGTTCTCAGCAGGTCACGAAACATGTCCCATTCACCACACTCAAGTGGTCTGGTTCTCAGCAAGTCATGGAACATGTTCCATCATCATATTCAGTTGTCAAAGAAACAAGGGTTAAGATTCTTTCAGACTTATCAACCAATGGATGAATCAATGTATGAGGGGTGGGCCAAAATAGTCCGGCCCTTGTCCCGCAACCTTCACTGAACTATTGTGCTTCCCTTTATTAATCCTATACTTTGAATGAAATGTAGGACCCATGTGATGAAACCTTAAATAAGCTATGGCCTCCCAATCACACAGGATATGTGTGGGGTTGATTCAGCTTCTTCTAGGTACCTTTCACAAGTTGGGTTATCTGTCAATCTCACTTTAAGGTGACAGTGTCCTGTAAATAGTACTACCACCCATCTTAATTAGTCTCTGTTTAATTTCAACAAATCCCTCCTCCTTCTGGCAGGGGACCCTAATATAAGTCCCTTTGACTATCTGAGTCCAGTTACAGACTCCCAATGTTTTTCTTCTCAACCATGGTACATGCAATCACACAATGGTGACTGAGGACTGTCTAAAATTGTGAGATCAGGAAAAAATAAAAAATGTATTCCCTGTAATGCTATGATCAAGGGGAAGAAAATTTGTGTTCCTATTTAGATATTCACATTTTTAGAGTTAATTTTTTATATTCTGTAGCAGTCCCCTTTTTAGTCCAACAGGCTAATTTTACTTGTTGACAAGAACATTTTAAAAAGAGGAGCTGTGATTCCCTTGACCTGTTGCTGAACAACTAACCCCTCTTGGTGGAAATACAATGCCCCTTGGGTCAAAGAGGGATTTGAATCCCACAAGGTTGATCTGTGCCATCTAACACCCGTGCATGTTGCAAACGAACATGCGCTCACGTGCACACACACAATCACACTTAAGCTTACACAAACAAAAGAAACACAGGATACAAAAATTAACAACTGCTTCTCTCTCAATGTACGTGAGTATTTGTAGTGAGAGGAAGAATCATGAATGTTCAAAAAAAGTGGGAGAGACACAAACACAAAAATTCTACAACAACCTAGAGGCCTGGACCCATCAGCCCAAGTGATAATGGAATATACTTGTGAGAGGAAGGTGAAACATTTAACAAGCACCATAAGCAAGAGGAAGGAACTTCCACAGAGGGAGAGAGCTATGACTAGGCCTGGCAAGGCCATCCACAAATTTCTTGCAACCTAAGCAACATCTCTATTGATTTTGAAATATCTTATGCCATACAAATTTGAAATGTCATTGGTTTACCTGTTTCAGTGACACATCATATAATAGAAGTCTAAAGTGAACGTTCAAGTTACACTTATCCTAATATATGGAAGTCTGTGGTTGTCTACTTGTTGGGCATGTTGAAACCAGTTATTTTTATACATATTATTCTCCTGCTGACGAGCCTTTGTAAAATTTGCTGCTTTTGTGGATATTCATCTCATTGCCTCTAAGTGTCAACATTTCACTGTGACACAGAAGGGACAGAAAAGTAATGCCTTTTCTTTCTTCTCCTTCATGAATGGGCCCACCAGACTAGTTTCAATATTAATTACAAAATGATGAATCCTTCAGGAACTACGAGTCTTTAAATGAAAGACAGGTCCATCACAAGGCCTACAGTAGAACTGGTGTTATATACAATTTTAATCTTAAGGTTAATTTTAGGCAAGGTATATTTCGATATATTATTTTAGAAGTCTAACCATATGTAATATTATTGTGTTTTTTAATGCATTAGTTGCTGTCCTTGATGAGATATTACATTCTGTTCTAGTATGTTGTACCATAAATTACGATTTGTATCTTGATGGAATTAACTGCCTGCAGGGGCAGTGCTTTTTCTTTCATGTTACCATGTTATTTTTTGTAGAGAATATATTTCTCTGTTGAAATCCAATTCTCTAGGTGCACGAAATAAAATAGTGGTCATATTGGGTACAATATACTGTGTGAAATACTGACAAACATTGCTATAAATATTTTAACTAAGGTGACAAACTCAAGTTTTACTGATCTGGTAGAAAAATCACGTTTCACCTCAAGATGTATTGTGTTCTGAACAAATGATGAGCACTGATATTTGCTAAGATGAATGTATGAGGTATGACACATCTCTTTGAAACTATGAAACCTATTCAGTTTATACAGACATTGATGACAGATGAAACTTGGAAGGCCATCACCAAAGAATACCTAAAGAAAACAAAAAAGGTACATAAGTAAACTTGCCATTTACATAGTAATTATGAACATCTGTGCATTACACCATAGCAATTTAGCGATACAGCGCAAATGTCCCATCTGTCCTTCCCTGCTCAGTCCAAATGGAATTTGCTGAGAGGACATAAGCAGATACACTCTTCTGAGGAACATCAGTGGCATGGCACTATGGAGAAAAAAAAACAGGACAACAAAAGTGACTTATCTTTTTTTATTGCTGCTGGGGTGGAACTAAGTTCCTTGTACGGCGGCCACTTCTGGCCTATTGTACCAGGCCAAGATGATAGGTGAGGGTGATTGTGGAGCAATTGGTGGAATGAACATTGGCAGGGGAAACTGAAGTACTGGGAGAAAACCTGCCCCAGCGCTACTTTGTCCACCACAAATCCCACTTGACCAGACCTGGGGTCGAACCCGGGTCGCCGTGATGGGAAACCAGCGACTAACTGCTTCAGCTATGGCACGTTACAGAAGTGACTAAGCAGACACTTTTGTTGTGATAGATTTTCAGCACGTAAATTTGCCCCTGCCTTCTCCCCTCCAATTCATCAATCCCAGCCTCCATTCTTCTCACAAAGTGCCCCACTTTTCTTTAGATAAATATGGTCACCTTATACGTCTACTTTCTTTCCTGAAGGGAGAAACAGGAGCCAAAATCAATGATAACCGAGACCTTAGTTTAGTTTACTTTATTGAGTTGAGTTTCATTACAAACACTGAACTGTGTTCACACAACAACAGGTTCATGTGGTACACAGGTTAAATACATACAAACAAACAATATGTACAAAATACTTACACTGCTTACATCAGTTCAGTTACTATTAATATCACTATTGATAGCACCATTATTGCACCATTCCTATTTATGCTGTCAACCGATTTTCTAATTTCACATTTTTGCCTCCAGCTAACAGCGGGGGGGGGGGTTATAACTGAGACCTGCTACACAGCAAATACAGTTTAAAATTACAATACACCATTAAACACCCTGAAGTGGTCATTTGTTCCCTGACAAAAATATACTTATGTCATACCTATCTTTTTGAAAATCAAAACAGCCCTCCAGCTTTTTGTCAGACTTCTTACATCAGGCTTTAGTGATCCCATCTGATTGCTCTCAAGTTGAAACATGTAGACATGATCACCACCACCACCACCATCATATACTAAAATCTCAAGTTGTCTTTGTGTGTTTCTTACCTTCTTTGATTATACTTATTTTATAATTGGCCTTTGGCCTGTTTAGCAAGAATGTAAATAAATAAATAAAAGAAAATTATTCAATTATTAACTGCTGTTGACAAGCAGTCTGAGAAACACTGCAAAAACCTGCATTGACAGGAAACCTCTGTACACCTTGTATAAATGTTAGAATAGAAGAGAATTCTATTCTATTCTACTTCACCCTAGTTAGATCTAAGTTTCAACATACCTCTGTTGTCTGGAATTCTATTATATCTACTGATACCAACAAACTGGGATGCTTCCAGCAGAAATTTGGAGCTTGTTTTAATTGTTTCTTTCCCCACGTCCATAATAGTTATGCTTTTGCTTTGGAGCAGTTAAAATTGCACACCTTATGAGGAGACATCACCTCAGTGAACTGTTCAAGTTGACCCTGGCTATATACTCTGTCCTCATTTTTGGAACTAATGGTCTTTGGCTTCTTGCTTGATGTATCAGAGAATTTTCTACGTTCAGTGTCTCCTCTTCTAATAAAAATTGTCCTTTTGCTAGATGAGCTTCAGCTGTCAGTGTTGTTTGCTGGAACACTGATGTAGTTGGAACCAAAACTGTTTCTCTTAATCGTATTTTATAATGGCAATTTCTAAATTATTAAAATATTAATTGTATTTAATTTATATATGTATATACATATATTCACAGCTTAATGGTTTGTGATTCCATTAACTGCATTATAATTGTCTAAATGATAAAAGTTGTCTTTTCTTTGTTTGCACAGATATTAGTGGCAGCTTTAATGAGAAGGGACAGGGGCAGTCATCCTGGGGCCTCCACAGAACAGAAATACAATACACAAATTTTAATGAGATATCTGCTTCTCTGAATCATTAAGTTATTTTGTGTTTTTAGATATTATAAGAAATAAGAACAGAAAAAGAACTGTTGTAATCTAAACTTGCTGTTATTGATAGCAGCCTCCATATTTTGTTTGACCCAGGGCCCCCACAACTGCACATCTTGTTTTGTCCTTTTTGTTGTGCTTATTTTACAACTGGTCTTTCAGATGCTGAGTAAGTATATAAATAAATAAATATAGAATTTAATTATGTTATTATTATTTTCAATTAAAAACGAGAAAGATGACTGTCTTAACTCAATAAATATTACCGTCCACAGTTACATGGACACATTACAGTAACATTAAAATCGTAGGTGATATTTTCTGCGACTTAAAAAAGGCTTTTGATAGTGTTAATCATGGGATTTTATTGAACAAACTTCAATTTTATGGAACAGACGGTAAATTTCATGACTTAATTACATCCTATTTATCTGAAAGATATCAGACGAGTTTTTAATAACAAGCACTGACTTGAGTTACGCTGGTACCTCTAGTTGGGATATTGTAAGGCATGGTGTCCCACAGGGGTCCATTCTTGGTGCACTTATTTTTCTCTTTTACGTAAACGATCTACCGAAAATTTTTAATAACTCAGTCAAATCAGTTTTATTTGCAGATGATGCAAGTTTAGTTATTAGTAGTTATAATAATATACAATACAGAAATGATGTTGATATTTCCTTTGCTTATCTTAATGATTGGTTTAATTCAAACTTATGAACTCTAAATTTTAACAAAACCAAGCATGTTCAATTTATGACACAGCCAAGTTCTAATAGCATAACTTCTGTTAATTATCATAATAATGCGATTTTAAGCAGTACAAATGTGAATTTTTTGGGATTAGCTATTGAAAGCTCATGTAATTGCAAAGCTTATATATCCCAACTCATGCCTAAATTGTGCAACGCTTGTTACTCAATGAGGGTTATCAAGCCCATTATGCCCACAGAGACATTAAAAATGTAATATTACTCTTATTTCCATTCACTTTTGTCCTATGGAATTATTTTTTGGTGCAATTCTTCTTATAGTATGCACATTTTCAGAATTCAAAAGAGAATAATTGGAACCATGAGTGAGTTGAGATCTAGGGACTCTTGTAGAGATGCATTTAGGGATTGGGGAATTTTGCCATTGCAGTCCCAATATATATTTTCTTTATTGATGTTCGTTGCAAATGATATGGGTTTATATCACACGACATCACAAATTCATGGCGTTAATACTAAGCGTAATTTTGATCTTTATCCCCCTCAGACAAATTTTACAACTTACCAGAGGGGACCTTATTATTTTGGTTAATCATCTTCCTTTAAATATAAAAGTTAATCCATATTAAGCAATTTAGAACAGCTTTAAGTGTTTTTTCATATTAAATCTTATTACACTTTAGATGAATATTTTAATTACGGATAGTTTCTTGTTTAGCTATGACCCATTATTTGATCTATTGTCATGTACAATATATGTTCCAATTTTGTATTATATTTTATCTACACACGGTAGGTTATGTAGTTGCAGTGATGTGTAGGGGTTTCATATGTTCGATTTATTGTTGTGGATTTATATATGCATTGTTCTGTTGACTACATGCTGATTTAGCAAGCTTCTGGTGTGACAGGTTCTGTATCCAGTGGCTTCGGCCTTGTATGGATGTGCTGGAACGTGTAATAAATACAATACAATACAACAATTATTAATACAGCTCTTCCAGACGGGTGCGCCTATATAAACTCAATACAATGTTAAAAGCCACGCACATTAGTTTTTGTTTTAATCTAATTACACCCCAATAACGACATAAAGAACGAACCGTTTCACAACGGAATCTGAAATTATGTAAAAGCAAACGTTAAACGCGCCTTCATTCTGTGATTTCTTGGCGTGATACCGTGTAATCTTGTTGCTGGATGTAAACATTTTGGGGGGTAAATCTAAAGCGACCCTGATAATGCAGGCAGCACGTTCCTTCTGATACAGTGTCACAACTAAACAGACTAGCTAAATAATCACCACCGTGAAAACCTGAAAACTTATGTAGTTACCTCCAAGTACAAACAATTCCATATTTTAGACACCACAGATTCTCCTTCACAAATGTCGGTGTCAAATATATCATAAAATATTGCATCGTCTTCGCACATGCACAGTCTGCAGACAACACTTCTTTCGCCTTCCACGTCCATTTTTAAACACATACAGTCACGGATTAATGCCCATAGATCGGCATCAAAACGATAATTGTAGATAACATCTAGGGACATCGAGCGATAAAGCCTTAAACTACTCAAACGAATTATCACAACGATTGACGAAAGATGTGCTTATTATAGCGTAATTGATTGACGACATGACACCGTGATGACCAGAGTCCAGTCGGCAAGAGGGCAAACTGTTATTCCACCTCCCCCCCCCTACACAAGCAAGATGGCAACTAATAATTTTGGATTAGAGAAGTATTTATTTTCTGCTTTATTAATGCAATTTTCGTAAATGGCTGTGTAGTGATTCCAATGCTGTCATATTTCATTCACTTGTTCTCGTAACGAAAACATGTCTCAGCCTTACATGGCCATCCTCAGTGTCGCTCAGTGTTATCTTATGCCTTTAACTTGTTTCATTGCAATGCCCTGTTGAGGAAGCTCAGATTAAAATTAATGAAAATCTAAAGGTATAAAATTAACTCACGTAAGATCGTGAGTGAACCAATAATTAAACAACATTATGATATGTCATATACCTGAGAACTGTCATGTATTAATAGAGAATTGAAAGAAATGTGCCAGTGTGTCTATAACAAAACAGCCATTTCTGACAGTTGCATTAATCAGACAGAAAATATCTATCTCAGTACAAACACTTCATTTACATAAATCAACGATCCCCTTACTTCAATAAATTGATAAATTGAGGCATTATGCATTACATAATACACAGGAAAAATTAATATTCTTAACTGTTTAACACAGGTGAAAATTGGTAAACTTGAATGAAGAATTTGTTTCCAACATAGATCTTTCTATTCAGTAATAGGAATCCAAGATGTACATAAGCACAACAATCTCATTTCAACAACAGATGCCAAAGAACCATCAGCAAAGTATTATAAATAATGTACAACAAACAATTACAATGAAGGGTCCAGATATCATTCAGATATATACTACTTTTGCACAAAAGAGACAATATCAACAAACCCATTGAACATTAATGACTGAAACTAGATAAAAACTATGCATAAAGCATATCAAAGTAATCAGAGAATCTCAAGTAACTCCAAGTATGGGCTGTAGTTTGTAAATGAAAATCAAAACTCTTCTAGGTACATACTATTTCATACAGCAGGCTGCCAAAGGAATATGAATCCAAAATATAAAGCCAAGCTCATAGTACTTCTTACATATCACCAATATATGCCAAACATCAACAGTCAAAAAGTGACCCATAAACTTATAATGTGAATTAACAGGCAGTCATGTTCACAACATGATCGTCAGTTGTCAACAAACATATCATTCTACACGAACATATTACAACACAAATAGGCTCGCTTATTCAAAGGTGTACTTAAGAGTAGCTCACCAGAATAGAATAGAATAGAATGGGTTTTATTATCATACTATACATTTAGATCATCCTTGCAGTTAGTGCCATGTAGGCCTCTAAAAGCAAGGCCATTGATGATACTAGTCTTCAGAGCACCTACACTTGGGTTATCATTTGAGCCACAGTACAAATGAATAGCACCAAATGTGTTCTCAAGGGGATCCTGGTTCAGGCTTCAGGTCTCAAGGTATCTAAACCTGTCTCTCTCACTGTCCCCCACACATATGGCAGCAATAATGTCAATGATCCACCCAATCTGTGAACGAGGGAGGTGATGGAAGGAGACTTTATCATCCTTTAGGAAGATCCAACCGCCATACTTGCTTCGGTCCAGTTATGAGCTATATGAGGACTGTCATCACTAAGTGGGCGATGCGGTTAGTTGCTGGCTTCCCACTGTGGTGGCCCGGGTCTGGTCAAGTGGGATTTGTGGTGGCCAAAGTGGCACTGTGGCAGGTTTTCTCCAAGTACTTCAGTTTCGCCTGCCAATCATTCCACCAATTGCTCCACAATGACCCTCACCTGTCATCTAGAACTGGTACAATAGGCCAGAAGTGGCCGCAGTACAAGGGACTTACTTCCACCCCACTAGCAATAAAAAAAAAGTGGGCAATGCAGTGTCTTCCCAGGGTCAACCATTAAAATTATAAAAGGAGTTATCAACCTCCTCAATAAACATAGCTGTAGCCAGGTATTCACTGCCAAACCCTCCTGAAAAATACACTGAAAGAAAGTACATGACTGTCATATTTGTTCAAAATAAGAAGCAACACACACTAGGTTGTTGGTGGTTTGCTGATTACAAGTAAGTTCTAAGATTCAGAGATCTGGGAACATGTGCCTAATTCATTCCCATTATACATTTCTTTGATAATAAAAGCATTATAATCAACTGAAAGGAGTGCAGTGCTCCTTACCTCTTAGTCACCTCAGCAAAAAATACTTGCTGCTATAGTGCGGCTCATCGCTCACATAGCAAAGCTCTCTCTCATTGCACTGTGTTCAACAGGGTTGAGATCTGTGTCTGTTAATTTATACAGCTGGTGAAACAGACTGGGTTTGTCAAGTTTGTTTAGTTTCAAAATGTGTTCCCAGTTATTAATGACAGGAAGCTGGTTGTCCAGATGCTCATACTTCAGAAATAGTTTCTGAATGCCCTGCAGGAGGTGGGATCATATACTGTTACAATCTGTTTCTTACCTTGTGTATGTTACTATGTCATTTAACCTGACACACTATTTTATGCAAAACATGCAATGCAGTGCTCTGTAATAAAGGTTGGTACTCCTCTAACCAGCTTATAATTAAGTAAGTTTGGCACATCTGAACAGTGGGGTTGGGTTAGTTTTGAAGAAAGAATTTGCAAGATCCAAATCAATATAAAATAACATTCATAATTTATTCACACACATATTATACAATGATATCTGCCTGCTGAATATACTACAAGATTCTACATCTCCTGGGCGTTTCATTCGTCATTTTCATAATCTTTTGGATTCTTGCGCATGAGCTTTTCATGTTTCTTCTCGACAGTGTCATATATCAGGTAGGCAACCACAAATGCTGAAAAACAGAACAGTACTTAGGTTCCATTCATTATGATCATTGTACTAGCTAACATCAAGAATGATACATTACTAAACCCTAGCTGTAGAGCATGAAGACCGCCATTCACATCCTATTTATGCTCAACCTAAGAATTCAAGAAGCTTTGTCTCCATAACCTCTATGTGCCTTCATGGCATGGTGCCTAAACACAGAGTCAACTTCCTTAAGTAGACTAGAACAAATGCCATTTCTGACAGAAGTGAACTTTTAAACCTAGAGATTAATAATGAACTATGCTCAAATTCTGAAAGCATCAATGAATTATTACATAAACTAAACCCTGAGACTAAGAGGCACCAAAGTAATATAACAATAACATGACTTTTAAGTGTGTTACTGATCAAAGTCATTAAACGTGCTGCACAAAACTGAACTCACGTGGCAGAACTCGAAAAATGTTGGAACGAATGCGGACGAAAATATTAGGGAGACCTTTACTTATAGCCCCAGCAAATGCTCTTTGTTCAAACGGTGAGAGTCGGTACTGAATGATGCCTCGGATTTTGGCCAATTCACCGAAGTGTTTTCCCATTGCACTGGTATATGCTGGTGAAAAATGAACACATGTTAAGTTCTCTCACTTTATACCTATACAGAAGATGACAGTAACAAATCAAAATTATATTTAACATAAAAATATAGACTGATATATTGGGTTTTTGGACTTTATCCATCGTCCTGGTTTTTAAGATAACTAATAAAAACACGTTTCGGAAACTGGATCTGTTTCCATCCTCAGGTTAAGGAAAACACCTATTTAACGTCATGTTTTTATTAGTTATCTTAAAAACCAGGACGATGGGTAAAGTCCAAAAACCCAATATATCAGTGTGTTATACACCATCGTCAGAATCCTATCGTAACTAATAAAAATATAGCAAATGCTTACTACTACTAAGTTCAGAATAATTCCATCTTCTGTGCCCAATCTAAAAATCTAAATATGATAAAAGTTATTACTTTACTTGTTACTTTCCTTAAGTGTGAAACTAAAGTCCCTCCTTGAAGGGAAAAACGAGGGGGGGGGGGGGTACAAAATAATGGAGACACTAAGAAAGTAAGGAATAGAATTTGTGTTGGCTACACTGAAACTACTTCAGTTGGCAATGCTGAATGTTCTTCCATTTGTTAACATCTTGTAGGTGCATTAGTGATTGTGTTGAAGGTCAGTCCATATGAAAGAAATCAGAAAATGGGAGACTTGTCTGATATCGAAACAGAGCAGATCATTGGTGCACATTTAGCTGGAGCATCTGCGACAAAAACTGACACATTAGATATGTAGAGAGAAAGTTTCTAAGGTCATGTCGGCATATACAAATCATGGGAAGACAACAACAGCAAAGAGCAGTGAGCAAAAATCAACAATGACAGAAAGAGATCATCGTTCATCGAGAACCTCATGAAGCCATCATCAGGCGATACATTAACAAACCTTATACTACTGAATGATGCCTCCTATATGGATCTCCTGATGATAGCTCTATGAACTGAAACATGTTGCGACATTGTATGACCAATAAACTCGGTTATGCACAGTGAAATGTGAGTGACTTGTTTCATATTGTTATGTATAACAGTAGAAACAGAATTCACATATCGTACTAACACAACAGGATGCATCCCTAAAGACCACTCATTCTTTTTTGTCTTTGAACCACAGTCTGTCTTAACTTAATCTTATCTTGGAAGGCAATGGACATATATAAATCTTGCAGCAGGTCACAAAAAGAAATACAACACAGACTCATAAATTCCTTGATGTCTATTGAAAAATTATGCAATTATAACAAAACATGCTAGCAAGACAAACCATGTCCAACTCCCAACTGAACAAAAACTATTACAAAAAATTAATTAACTTATTGGGGTTTCCTACAGAACGCTGTAATAAAAATGTGAATTGAATAATCACAGTGCGATGTAAACTCTCCATATGGACTTTTTAACCAATGAGTCAGTTTGAGTAACATAGTGAGAAGTTCATGACTTTGTACACCACTGAATTTCTCTGCTCACTTTTTTTATTACAATGTCTTACATAAACCCATTTCTCACACAAATTTGTTCCTTAAGTGCACTATCTACACCCAATAAAACATACTTTTACTCATCTAAACCCATAATTCTTTAACAAATTAACAAGACTTAATCCAGCTTCACAATCCAGACAACTAAGTGGCAAAACTACAGTTGTATAGGAGAATATTACAATCCATACATGCATACTACCCTAACACATTAAAGTGTGTCATGCTAACCAGTGATATGAAAGTCTGAATCCAGACTGAGCAAGCAGTAATGTCCGTGACTTGTATTCATGAAAACCCCAATTTAAATCTTAACTGTGACACTTTTTACTCATATGTAAGGCTAGTGCAAACAGCGGAGGTGAACCATGCCACCATCTCAGGCAGATTTTTGAAACCTTTTTATATGTTAAAGTTAAAAAAAAATTCAGTTCATCTTCTGCTCAGAATGTTACCAATACCTGATATAACCTACATATGTTATGCAGCAATGCAAATAGGATGATTTTCATCACTGTGTCTGGGAATTTTGTATTAATAAGTCAAAATGCTGAGAAAGTTCATATGTTTTAACTGTAAGGATAAACAGAATTCTTCGACTTCTCGGGTGGCATTTGCACTTAATCGTAACTACAAATTGTACTTTGGATTCAAATTCATGTCTAGTCAGTCCACAAAAATATATGATCCACCAAGTACAGCACAGCAAAGAATCCAAAATGTACATCATATAAACATCAATCCATTGACAAAGCAAGTGCCTTTATTATAAGTGCATGAAATGAAACTAAATAACCGTATAGTAGTTCTACTCCAATTATTACATTAAATTTGTTTAGAATTACACTTCCGAGTTATTAAACGGGTAAAATGTAGCTAAGTAACCATAAAATAATTCTATACTGAGTGACAAAATACATTAAATTTGATGAGAATTTATGTTTCCGCGTTATTCAAGTTTAATCTCTTCACAAACAAAGAATTAACATTATAAAATAATAGTTCTTATTTCTACCTTCAGCACTTCGTAATCTTAAGCCCCAACCAAATATACGACATACGGCCGTACCAACCAGGAACCCCAGGACCCCCCAGGAATAACAACCTACCAATCCGATAATACCACGGATGACCAAGACCAGGGGCACCGCTAACGGCTAAGACCAACACAGTCTTTATTCGCTGGAGTGTGGTCGGGTGTGGTCATTTCCATCATGGGATATCAAAATTTTATATCATGTACGATAATGTCGGCATGTATTTCCATGGCTCACTGACCTGTTGATATCACGGATCACAAAGAGTCGTAACACTGTGCAACCGCACCGCCGTGAATATCTCAAATCGTATAATTAAGCAATCTTATATGAACGACATTGTCGTAAAAAGCCCACCGCCTCCTTGTACAGTATACAGGCAAAATAATGAAACGAAGGTGGTAGGAGGCCAGCCTCAGCGCGTATAAGTGAACGTGAAACTGTTATGTAGACCAGGTATTGATCCGTGGTACGGTAAACAAATATGGATATGGCGATGTTTGTCTGGTAACCATATAGTCTTTCGCACCAGAATTTTCAGTGACTCAAATCAGGCGAAAGAAGCAAAGGGTATCTACGGCAAAGAAATACCTAAACATAAAGATACGAAATGTCTACACGATGGTGAGTATAGTTCCATATAAGCACAAATACATTCATTCACAGTTCGGTATAGTTAGCCTAATACTTTTTAACAATGTACGTAATCTAACAGTGTAAAGGTGCAGGTTCTGTTCCTACAAGTAGTTTATTCATTCCCGAATATTCATATTCATATTTATTTGCATTCATACTGTTACAGCTGCAACACCTGAACAAGTCAACTCACTAAATACATCATTGTTAAAAGCTCCAAAATCCTAGAATGTATTAGACTAAAAATAAAACTGTACTTGCCTTACAACATCACTAAAACTTTTAAAAATATAACAATAACTACTACAATTCCCTTACGTTTTCCTTACAAATTGTATGAATTCCAAGCAACTTTTAAAAAACTTCGATAAAAGACAAATATATCCCGAAGATGGAAGTAGCAGGTTCCTTTGGAACATTTGAATGTGTTTTCCACACTCATCATCATCAGTAATCTGTCAAGACGACAGGTCCACAGTCTCTTTCAAAACAATTCCTCCACTTAATGCGATCTAGAGCTTTCTCCTTCAAATGACAGTATCCTCTTCTGTCCCCAAGGTCATCCAGCATCTTCTTACGTCTTCTTCCTCGTCTTCTTGTCACTTCTATCCGCCCATCTATCTTTCCTTCGATAGCTTCTTTTAGAAGGCAGTTTCTGCGTAAAACATGACCAATCCAATTAGCCTTCCGTTTTCTTATTTCATGTAGGATATTCCTCTGCTCACTGACTCTAATTAACACTTCTTCATTTCTCACATAATCGGTCCAACTGATCTTCTCCATTCTTCTCCAACACCACATTTCGAAACT
Organism: Cryptotermes secundus; assembly: GCF_002891405.2. Lineage (NCBI taxonomy): Eukaryota > Metazoa > Arthropoda > Insecta > Blattodea > Kalotermitidae > Cryptotermes > Cryptotermes secundus. The sequence continues at coordinate 833,311 of NW_019736393.1, forward strand.
TTCCAGATGTTTCTGATCTACTGCCCTAAGTGTCCATGTTTCAGCCCCATACAGAGCTATGCTCCAAATGTAGCATTTCACTAGTTTCTTCCTCAAATTTAAGTCCAATTTGCTGGTAAAAAGATTCTTCTTCTTGCTAAATGCAGCTTTTGCCATGGCAATCCTGGATTTAATTTCACAAGTACACCTTCCATCATCTGTTAACAAGCTACCCAAATATTTAAAACATTTCACATTCTCCACTTGTTTTTGGTCTATCTTTATTGTGACTGGGGTTGGTTGTCTCGAAATTTTCATTACTTTTGTTTTCTCCACATTCATTTCCATGCCATAGCACCTTCCAATTTCAATTAGTCTATCAATCATGCCCTGTAGCACAGTTTCTTCCTTAGCCATTAACACAAGGTCATCTGCATATTTCACAGTTTGAATAATTTGCCCTCCTACTTTGAAGTCACCGAGCCCATCCAGAGCTTCCTTGGTAAGGCATTCGCTGTACAAGTTGAACAGAATTGGTGATAAACAGCATCCTTGTCGAACTCCTCTTCCAATCTGCACACTTCCTGTCTCCCCCGTGTCCAGTCGTACTCTAACTTTCTGATCCATGTACAATTTGCTAATCAATCTTCTTTCATGCCAATCGATACCTGTTTCTTTCAGGATCTGCATTAATTTGGTCCAGTTTACCCGGTCAAATGCCTTCTGCCAGTCTATGAAGCAAACACACAGTTCTTCATCTATCTCCAAAGTTCGTTCCGCTATAATTCTCATCATCCCAATTGCATCCCTGGTTCCTTTTCCTCTTCTAAATCCAAACTGATCTTCTCCAAGTACATCCTCTATTTTCCTTTCAATTCTTCTTTTAAGTATCTTTGCTATTATCTTTGCTGTATGTGCAATAAGACTTATTGTGCGATGGTCGCTGCATTTTGTAGCTTTTGTCTTTTTCTTTAAGGCAATCATTGTAACTTCTGTAAAGTCCTTGGGCCACTCTCCACTTTCATATATGGTGTTCATTAGTTTTGTCAGTGTTTTCAAACCACCTTCTCCCAGTAACTTGAGCACATCTCCAGGTACATCATCATCTCCTGTAGCCTTTCCCTTCCTCATTTCCTTGATAGCTTTTTCCACCTCACTTTGTAAAATATATGGTCCTTTCTCGTCTGTATCTACTTCTTCTTCCGGTTCAACTTCTAAGGTTTCTGGCCGATTAGGTCGATCATATAGTTCTGAAATATAATTTTCCCAAATTTTCAGCACTTGCCTCTGATCTACTATTCTATTCCCCTGGGAGTCTTCGATGCCAACATTTTGAATCCCATGATTCTCTTTCCATCCTAGTTCTTTTGTCTTCATGTACATCAAATCATAACGGCCTGTTCTTTGAAATTCCATAATCTCATTACATATCTTCTCAAGATATTCCTTTTTGGCCCTGTCCGTGGCTCTTTTCAATTCATTCCTCAGTCTCCTGTATTTCCTCCTGCCTTCTTCATTGTTGACATTCTTCCATTTCCTTCGCTCCTCCATTTTACTCATCATCTCCTGTGTAACCCATGGTTTTCTTGCTATCTTCTCAACTTTACCTACCAAATCACTGATAGTATCTAACATGCATTCTTTTATATCGTTCCACTGCGCTTCAGCATTTCCGCTTTCACCTTCAATTGCACCGAGTTTCTCTTCTAGAGTCTCTTGCACGCTTTGTCTTTGAGCATATAACTTCTCCAAATCCCATCTGGGTCTGCGCTTTCGAAATCCTATAATTTTCTTCAACCTGGTTCGGAACTTGGCAACCAGCAAGTTGTGGTCAGAGTCAATGTCTGCCCCAGGAAGCGTCTTCACATCCTTCACACTGTTTCTGAATCGATGTTTCACAAGGATGTAGTCCAGCTGATGCCTCTTCCAATCCCCAGGTGCCTTCCATGTGTAAATTCTTCTCTTTGGCTTCTTGAACCAAGTGTTGGTAACAATCAATCCATTTCGTTCACAAAAGTCAATAAGCATTTGACCTCTGTGATTCCGTCTTCCTAGTCCATGTGATCCAACAATATTCTGATATGGTTCATCTCCAACAATGCTGTTCCAGTCTCCCAATATGATGCTGTTTGTGTCTCCTCTTCCATCTTCCTGAAGAATTTCTTCAATTGTGTCATACACTTTTTCCACTTCATCGTCTTCATACTCTGATGTTGGCATGTACACTTGTATAATCAGTATATCTACCGGTTCTGCCTTTAACTTCAGAGCACTTCCACACTACATTGGGTAATATCAAGGAAGGACGTAGTATTATATTCATCCCCTTGAGTACCTCCTATTTTATATGTGGTGTTACAACACCATTTGTTTATATAAAATGTATTCAGATTATGATCTGGGGTTTTGACACTGTCTAGTCTTGCACGTAGACACCCACTTTACAGAGGAAGATGCCTCCATTTTCAAGGTTGAAATGAGTGGAATGAGAATGTTGTCAGGTTATATAGGCAGGTTGTTTAGACCCACAGGAGGAGATGAGGTAGGTCAGTCTGGACCAATAGGAATGGTGGACAGAAAATTGTGAAAATCAGTCCTTTTCAAGGCCCATGCAGTCAGGAAAGTGGGACATAAAAATAGATCTTATAAGGGCCTAGATAGTATCATCAGTAGGTAGTTTTGTTTGGGGGATGGTAGCATTGTGGACTGTTAGTGGGAAATTGAGGTCACTGTCCTTGGAAAGAACCTATGTCCATTCCTTTAGCAAGTGGGGCAGCAGTGCCCATAACCTCTGTAGGGTGAACAAGCTCTGCCCGTACATGTTTTTGGACAGCATCTTGATCTGTATTGCTATCATTGTGTTCCAGACTCTGTGCTTGGAACATTTAGCCAGGTTGCTGGTGTCAGTGAGCAGGATTTGTTGGCTGCAGTCATTGCTGTATTCAGCCATGGATGACTTATTTGGCTGTTGCAGTGAGATGCTGCTAAATAACTTCATGGAGCTGAGCCCTTCTGGAGAATTTGCTAGTTGTGCAGCTACTGAAGAACTTCCCAGCATTTTATGGAACCCAAAGGTTCATTACCTTGTTCACAAGAGCCCTCCACTGGTCTCTATCCTGAGTCAGTCCAGTCCATCCCATTCTGGCTCTCTGAGACCTATTTTAATATTATCCCCCCATTTATGTATTGGTCTTCTTAGTTGTCTCTTTCTTTGTGACTTTAGTGAGATGTAGCAGTAGAGTTAATTTGCCCTGTTCTCAGTAGAGTGACTGCCCAATGTACACCTTCTCATGGGAGATGCTACATATATTCCATGTTTTCAGGCTGTCACATCCCCTTTCATTGGATATACTGAACAGCCTGCCTATATAACCTGAAAGCATATTAAACCTGTTCCCTTAAAGCTTAAAGTTGAAGGCAGCATGTTTCTCTAAAGTGTTGGTGACCATTTACTGAAAACCAATATCTGAACACACTGCTGTGACGTTCCCAGATCTGTATTCTTGATTCTTGGAACATCTGCTATTAATTCAACTTTTAAACTTGTCTTATATTATAAACTGGTTTTTAAGTAACTGTCATATTGTATAAGCATGATTAGTAAATAATATTTGGACTGAATTTTTATCTTAAAATTGTCAGTGTCTTACTTATTATTTTCAAGATAAATTTTTAGATGTGATTTAAATCTTGTATACTATAAACTTGTTATTTTGAAAACTGCTTGATTTCTAAGTAAGATGAGTTTATATTTCTGGATGATTTCTGTATCTATTGGTTATTTCAACCTTGTAAGGATTTTATGGAATGTGAATAAATGAATGAATAATGATCTTAACTGAAAATCTTAAATATATGGAAAGCTGATGAGTATATTTTTTCTAGGTATCCTCTGTACCAGCGAGGGAATCCACAGCAAAGAATATTTCTTCCAAACTTCTGGCTGAAATTAGTAAGGCCAGATCATAAACAACCACCAAATATTGTGCAATTCATTGTATCCATAGAGATGACAAAACATGATATAAAAAATTACCTTGAGAAAATCTACAACATTCCCGTTGTTGATATACGAACTGTTGTTGCGATGGGTATGTGTAATTCGTAGTATACATATGTTCTAAGCTTGTATTTGTATCACCTCCATTATGTTCGGCTCTGAAAAATTATGAATTGCAGAAATGTGAATAATTATAAAATTTTGGGACATTACCCATCATGTAGCAAAGATATCTAATAGCCTTTTTTGTGTGTATTTAGGAAAAACAAAACAAGATGAGGTAAAGGGATATGTAACAAAAGAGGATGATTTCAAGGTTGCATTTGTTACACTGGTAAGTAAAGCTGCTCATATTGAAATGATGCTGTTGATTGCATGAAAAGTACAAAAGCATCATTTATTATGTGGCATTTATTTATTACCATGGAATAAAAAGAAATATTTTAAATTATTATTTGTTTCCAGAGCTTATTAAATTGGAACCTTAGTATTTAAGTTGGCATACATATTTTTAACCTACCATAAAAAGTATGTTTCTTAAACTTTTTTAAAACACTTAATATTTTTAATATTTCCTAATATATTCAACACATTATAAATCTTGATATATTGAATATTCTTTATATTTATCTTTTATTTTGCTTTGTTTCTTCTACTTTAATTTAACACCACCGTAAGGCAAAAAAAATTGTTAGTATATAATAAGACATGTTACCCTGATATGGATTCATATCAGTAGTTCAACAACTACGTATTCCTATATATAACTGACTGATGATGGTCTTATATGACCGAAGCATGTAGCAAGAATAAAGATCAAAGTGTAAAACAGTATATTCGTTGTGTTTTCAGCTAACATAATTCCTATATATATTATTAAATCTATTTTACAGCCTCGAGGGCAGAAATTTGAGTTTCCAGACTTGTTCCCAAAGGATGAGAAGAAATTTGAAAGTGATGCCAAAACATTAGAAGAGACAAAGAAGAATCATAGAAAGTTCCTAGAGAAAAGTAATCAAAGACCAGGAGTGCCTGGATGGTACTCTTTCTAGTATAGTAATGTCTGAGAATATTAAAAAATTGTATTTTATGAATGCTAACATGTTCTTGATTTTGAAGATCCCACGTATTTTGTTTTCCTTATTCATTACAATCGTTGAAAATGGAGGTTCAATATTAACTTTCACTTGACTTGAACTTACCAGAAAAGCAACTTGGAAAAATGGGACCTGATACTTGACTTCCCAGCAAATTTTAGTGCACAAAAACAGCTTTTATGTATTTGTTCATGCTTATGTGTGTGTGTTTTCAAGACAGACTGAAAGGTACTTAATTATTAATGTTTAGAAACTACAAAGATATCAGACTGTCACCACTGGTGGGGTAGTGCAGTGTGATTTCATGTTATGTTCTAGTTGGTATTACTTTCCTCAGCAAAATGATTCATCCTGTATTCTTAGTCCCACTAAACATATATACAAAGCAAACTACGTGGCCTGTAGTCTGCAAGTGAAATATACCGACCGAGCCACCGCAGCTTGTCGGTGAAATTAGTGCCAACTTTTGTGGGTAGAGGATATCACGTCAGCACAACAGATCTGCATGGCCATTAATCTCGGTTTCCTAAACCAGAGCTCCCATTTCCTTGAAATAGCTTTTCAGTTATCCTCAGGAGGCTGAGTGGACTCCATTCTTAGTCCCACTCTAATGATTCAGTAATCTTTCCACTAATGTCTCGTATCTTTTTTTGTATGCTTCCCTGCAAGTTCTACGTAAGTGTGCTAGATGCACTAAGCTGTTCATTTTTCAAATCAACTTACCCAGTCTATATATAAAGTGCATATTTCATCACTACAAAGACAGGAGCAATATATAGACCTACATCTGCACACAGAAATGCATTTTTTTTAATGGTGTCAAGTAGACTTATGTAGTGAACATAAACTTAATGAATTCAAGGAATTTCAGTATGTGTGTATTTGCACAAGACTTCTCACAGGACTTAAAAGTGCTCACAAAAAATCCCTATAAATATCCTGTGCATTTATACCTTAAATGAAGTCAAAGTAATTGGTAGGTTAGATAATGGTGGCTTCTCATGCTTCTGCACGTTTGAAGTTCAGAATCATTGGATGGATTTTGATGAGATCGGATATGAAAGATATATCATTAAAGGCCACCCTAAACTCTTATCTCCTACAGTTCATAATAAAGAGGTGGCACTTGAACTTGCAGGATGGGATTGACAGTAGTGCCACTGCAGAAACGTAACCAGTAGTAACCATGCTAACGATACCATATTAACTGTATCAACAAAAAAACGTTTAAAATAAAAAAGGGGGCAATGGAAATTTAAAAATTAATTAATATAGCAATTTAACAAATAATATACACCTGATGATGGCCCCATATGGCCAAAACGTTTTGATATATATGAAACAGAGCAGATGGCGTTAAACCAATAGTCTATGAAGTGCTGCATTTACAAGACTGCATTACATTATATCAAATGCTAAACTAATGAAGCAGGATGCTGAAATATAATATTGTAAATAACAGCCTGACAGCATTATGAATAATTTGATTCCAATGTTGATAATCTGTTATTACAAGGTTGTTACAACATATCCACATGAATAAATACTATTTATCACATTCATGACAGTTCTGCTTTTCGTGTTGTGAGTGCAAGCATATGAATAGCATATACGTTCATAGCACAATCTTTCAGCCGCTACAGAAGAAGCAGCAATGACAAAGAATCTTCTCTTCACATTCGTCTTAGTCCTTGTGATGCAGGTAGTATGGAGTAGTAAAAAAGTAAAGCTATCCCTGTATGTGAAGACCCATAGGGTTGTGAGACATTGAGGGTCCCACATTATCTAGACAAGCAGCTCAAAGATGGCGGTACGGTTGTCAGCCTTACGCGCCAGCCGTGCTTTACTCCCCAGGAAAATTATTTAATTAATTCCTGGTACTGATTTCTGTTAAGAGGCTGGGTGAACCCCAGGGCCATAGTGCTGCTGGAAGGATTAGATCAGTTGAAAAAATTCAATGACCTCATTGGGACGTGAATGCGTGACCTTCCAGTTTGTAGCATAGCCCCTCTAATGACTCTGTCTACAGCGTGACCAGAACACCCATTCAAATGAATGATTTCAAAATTTGACTTTGTCCATACGTTAAAAGTATGCAGTATTCTGTACAACTTAGATACTATTTTGTCCATGGAATCCACATTTAAACGCAGCTGTCTGAAATACATCTAGCATTATAGCTGACATGGTATGCAAAACGGGTTTCCCAGTCTTTACAGTTGGTTGTCTGATAGCCACTTTATAACTTTGAGAAAATAATTTAGCAACCATAATCATTTTGCAGCAATATTTCTTCTTTATTTTGATTTTAAATTTAACATTAGGTCACTGAGATTTATACTCTCCTGGCATTCCCCTAGATATACTGAGAAAAATCACAAAAAATCCTAGTGAGCATAGGTTGTGTCCTGACCAAAATTTCAACCAAGTACCTCCTGAATACAAGTCTAGAGTGTTACCACTATGCCAAATTGCCAAGTATTTGGTAAAACTGAACAAATTTTGTATACTCTAACATCAGATCAACAGCTGTAATTTGTAATTCCAGTTGGGGTACACTGCAGCAGAAAATTTCAACAGAAGTTATGCCACAGTGCTTGTGACATTAGAAACTGCACCTGAAGTGAATCTATTAGAGACATCCACTGTTATTGTGTTGAGTAATGACACAGAAGATCCAATTCTAGGAGTTAGGAGATACAGATACATTGTCTTATAGAAATGTAATGCATATGCATATGAAATAAATTATTCAAATGAATCAAGACTTCCTCTTACTGCTGTACTTTCAATGATTAACCTCTATTGGCCATGCAATGCAATATTGAACTTCAGCATGCACATGGCCCAGTTGGTCAAGTACTCCATGTTAAATACAAATACGATTACCCCAAGTTTAAAATCTGGCCACTAGCTCCTTAGTACTGACAGATTTAAACTTCCCTATTCTTGGACAATAAAAGTTAATGTATTTGTTTATAAATAGTGTAACGTGTCGGCAAACCAGAGGAGTAACTTCTATGGAAACGCTACAATAGACCGTTACAGAGGAGACAACAATTGCTCCATTGTAATTCTAACAGGAGTCTCCATGGTTATAACGGAGGGTTCGTTGCCTAACAGCGGGCAAGGTTATAGATAGCCCAGCTTCAGCGAAAAACAGTCTCGGAATAGCATTCAAAGAAGTCAGTCGCGGAACAGCCTTCGGAGAAGAAACTTCGGAATATCCGTCTGAGTCCAGTATCGCCGGAATATTCCGAAGTTTCTTCTCCGAAGGCTGTTCCGCGACTGACTTCTTATACACCCAATACGTGACAATTGGTGTCAGAAGTGGGATCGAACTTTAACATGGGTCCCACAAAAAAAAATGGAAACGCAGCAAATGATGGAACCCTTGCTGAAGAAAATCAGCGCTGGCCAAGAAGAAACAAATATGATGCTGAAGGAGGCAGAAGCCAATAGAAAAGCCCACATGGAAGAAATAAAGGCCATGCAAGAAAATTGGAGGAAAGACAAAGAGGATATGCTGAAAGTGATGAGAGCCAACCATGATAAAGCAGACATGATGCTGGCCAAATTAGACACCTACCAAGAAAAGGCGTCGGCCGATTGGAAAGCCTGGGGGGAAGAGAGGAGAACTGCCCACGAAAAGATTGAGCCCCACCCAGAAGCGATGCAGTCCGTACTGGAGCATCGAGAGGTCC
>NW_019736393.1:842206-842470 GCF_002891405.2 Cryptotermes secundus
GCCAGGTGGAGGCGACACGGCAGAAAGGAAACCACAGAACGACATCCCGTCGCGCGACAGTGGCACGACGTTGGAGAAACGACTTCAAGAAGGAGACTCCCAAGGGAACCTTCGGATGCCAGCGGAAGAAACCGGCCGTCACCCAAAGAGGGACGAACCCCCGTGCGATAGTGGCACGGCAGGCAAAGGAGACCGGCAAAATGACGTCCTGTCCAGGAATGGCCTGGCGCAAGAAAAGCATGGTTGGGAGTAACAGCGTCGGGA
>NW_019736393.1:842811-843680 GCF_002891405.2 Cryptotermes secundus
ATCGAAACCGAGGGAGAACCTTTAGGCTGTTCGGGGACGAACAACCTTTAGAAGGGAGCAGTGTAACGTGTCGGCAAACCAGAGGAGTAACTTCTATGGAAACGCTACAATAGACCGTTAAAGAGGAGACAACAATTGCTCCATTGTAATTCTAACAGGAGTCTCCATGGTTATAATGGAGGGTTCGTTGCCTAACAGCGGGCAAGGTTATAGATAGCCCAGCTTCAGCGAAAAACAGTCTCGGAATAGCATTCGAAGAAGTCAGTCGCGGAACAGCCTTCGGAGAAGAAACTTTGGAATATCCGTCTGAGTCCAGTATCGCCGGAATATTGTAATCGGTTATTGTGAGCCTGCAAGTGAAAATGCCTGTAAAGTGTGTAAGTGAGCGAAGGAAATAAATTCGCTATATTGGGACCACGGCGTGAACTTATTTGTAGCGTGACAACCAAATACGCTACAATATATTAATTAATTTAGTAATACTCGCAAAATAGTGATGCAAAGTAATTACAATACTAGTCGAAAAGGGTGCCAGTCAGACACTGATACCGAAAGTCACAGTGGCAAAGATGTCTTTACTCACAAAGTAATACTGGCTCAGTGGGTTTATACCTCTTCCCAGACACAAAATAAAAATGATATACAAAGAAATACGAGGGGGGACCCAAAAATAACCGGAATTTATTTTTGTTGTTTTTTTTATTTTTGCATTTTTATTGAACTGTATATTAGTCCCCTTCAAAGTATTGTCCATGTGCATTAATGCACTTGTCCCAAGCTTTTGCCACTGATCAAAATAGTGCTGGAATTCTTGAGGCTGGATACTGTTCAAAGCCTTTAGCGTGTTTTCTTTGACTTCATCCACATCA
>NW_019736393.1:843854-920783 GCF_002891405.2 Cryptotermes secundus
CACTCTTCAAGTCGCGGCAAACATTCACGCGGTTTTCTCTTTGGTCATCTCCGAGCAAGCGAGGAACACATTTTGCAGACACCCATCTCATGTGCAAACCTTCGGTTAAAATTCGCTGGACCGTGCTCCATGAGATGTTCGTTTCCTCAGAAAGTTGGTCAATGGTCTTTCGACGATCTTCATCAATTGCACGTTTGATTTTGGCAATGTTTTCGTCATTTCTTCCTGTCGAAGGACGCCCGGGGCGTGGCATGTCTTCTGTTGACATGTTGCCAGATTTGAAACGGGAAAACCACTCGTAGACCTGTGATTTCCCCAAAGCATCATCATTAAAGGCTTGCCGAAGCATCCCAACAGTCTCGGCTGCAGTTTTCCCTAACAGAAAGCAAAATTTCACGCACTCTTTGTTCCTTCTGGTCGGCCATCTCACTAATCGCCAAAGGGTTGAAACAGGAACGCACACAACAGAGCACCACAGACAAACCACTTAACTCAGACTGACGCCAGCTCACTAATAGTCGCGGGAGACCCCCAGCCAACACCACCTAGCAGCATAACTCATAACTACAAAGCATGCATGTGCAACAGGTTGGTTCCGGTTATTTTTGGGTCCCCCTTCGTATATGACAGTCTTTCTAACGACTTTCTAATTACTTTCTAATTGATAAAGAAATATTACACAATCCAACACTGATTTCCTGACTGATAATTCGCCATTAAAAACCAATCCTTGATTGCGTCAGACTTCCTTGAAGGCTCTGGAAGCACTCATATGCAAGCACCGATAAATATTTACTCATCAGTTCTCGAAACAAAGCTGGGCTACATTTGGCTGACCAGGTCATAAACAGTCATAGCTAAACGTAAATAGTTTTGAAACCAGTACCGTGATAAACGATTTTATTGTTCAGAGCTAAGGGATGAACCACTGACATGACCTTACGAGCGTTTGTTTTGGTTTCAAACCCAAGTTCAAACTGTCAGCACTCCCAAAGAGAGCACGTGTCCTGCCGCATATATATGTATAACATTCGGCAGAACAGTGGTGCCATATCGTAAATGATGTACACATTAAATCATACTTGGTTGCTTAGTGATGGAACAGTGTTAAGACAGAGATCACTTCATGCATTAGCATCATGAAGCAACTACAGGAACAGAGGCCAGAGGACAGGAATCTGAGGTGGCAGGACTTCGTATTACAGATACATTTTACTGAATTACATTTATTAAATCCCAGTATCTCCTTTATTCATATATAAAACTACAGATGCAAGAACATACATAAGACTATTACAAGACAAATGAAAGTATAACTAATTGTATCATATTTAATGTGCTTTTTGTACTCAGGGCACAGCAGAAATGTTATGTACATATGTCCAACTTCTGTTTTTCTCTCCTGCCATTTATGGATCTGAAGGAGATTCTCAATAAATATTAAAATTTGTAATAAAAATTTAATTTTAATACATATTATCCACTAGGGATATTTGACATTATGGCATTAATAAAATGTTTCTTTGCATTTCATTAATAGGTTATTATAAATTATTTTGAATAATTCCAGAACCAACAAAGAGATAACCATTTCCAGGATCTATATGAGATTTTGCAGATGATAAAAACTTCATACACTTTAGAGAAATGGATTACTTGAGTGTCCAGCATGACTGATACTTCACATAACAGATCAATCAGAAATTTGTATTTCCAAACAACACATTCAGTACTAATGACTTCTTTCCATTTGTTATCTATAAACATTTCTGATTAATTGAATTCAGTTAATACACGTGTTATCTTCTGAACCTTGTGCTGATAACAACCGGAGTCTGTTTGATTTCCTGCTCCTTTGACTTTCATAATTAGTTACTGCTCTGTATTCTTCTGACTGGGAATTTATTTCTCAACATTACAAGGATATCTGCCTGTCCTGACAGTGTATTCCTCCTCTCATTTAGTAGCAACTTTCCAGAAGCAAAGTTTACGATCATTCCCCACACAGACATAAGGTAAACGAAAATGCCACGTCAAGCCACCCACAAGCTGGAAGAAAAGTGAATATTAAATGCACTACTAGAGGGAACATCACAACACACTATGTAATTCAGGAAGAATAATAAATATTACTGTTATACTTACTTCCACTGTATGGGGAAAAAAACTTCATTATAAAACCCTGAAACCTGACAATTTGAAATTGCTTGTGTAACTGTCATCCTAAACTAAAATGAAAATAAGGTACAATGCATGCCCAAAATAAGGTGTAGTCCAGAACATGAAAAACACCTACATTTTAAGCTACTTATGTTACAATTAAACTTTTACTTTAAGTATAAAAGAATTAATTTCACAAACTACCACATTTACAGGATGACACAAACCAAACTCATGCCTCTTGAGCTCTTTTATTTTGTCCGCGTAATGACAGTGCACAATCATTTCAAAATTACAAACTGTAACCTTATAAACAGTTATGATGGAACAATTACCTTCGTAAATTGAGGGATACCTGTAATTTCCTGCACTTCACACAGCATAATTCATGACAAAGACCACTTCTAGTACTATACCAACATGCCTAACTAGAAGTATCTTTTTTAAATCAGTACCTGAAGTGATGCTGTCAGTGCCGGTTGTTTGCTCTTAATACATGTGACCTTTAGCTGGAGATCAGCCTGACCAACTGTGGCGATATACTGATCACTTAGCTGGGAAAATCGTAGCAACTGGCCCCCTTCAACATGAACAGGTCGTGCATCTATTGGCAGACTGAGGAAACAAAAAATCATGTCTTTCCAACATTATCATCATACGGTTAACAAATGTTTATGTGAAAGAAACCAACTTAATACAGCCAAAACATATTATTTTGGATCAAATGAAACTTATTTAATGATTACTAAGAGCTGATCACCATCTGTGAATATTTAGAGCAACTGATTTTGAGTTTCAAGCACACATAAATCTGCCAGTTTTCACTTCTAATCATTATCACGAAAATATTTCAAACCAGCTGTTACTAAGGGCATCTACTAACGAATGATAACTATGGTACATATTGATAATCTGTACCATAACTTTTACAGGAAACCATAAAAATTTATTCAAAGGGAGATAGAGTACATTCACAACGTTAAGACTTTTTAGTAAAATTCCAGTCCAGAACTGTACTTTGGACCATAGGAGCTAATCAAGACAGACTCTGTACTTGAAATCCAAAATACATTTTTAAGAATATATCATTCAGTACTTTAATTCCCAGCAATTTTGCTGCTGGCTTCCCTCCAAGCTCATCCAATTTTTGCTTTAAACTAGCTGTATGCAGAATATCATTATAAAGCTATTAACAGGAAACAATTTACACGCATTCAAAGAATTGTAAAATATACTTGCATGCACTATCTGGTAACAAAGTAAAGAACTGCTTGCTGAAGGTGCATTCTGAAAGAGTACTATTTTGTCTTGTAATGGTGTACTACCATCACAGTTAGATATGGTAGTCTGGACAGATCACTGATAATTGACCAACGTCACAGAGATAGGGGTGAAAGTTTTATGGACTTATACTGAAACCAACTGCAGTAACTACTCATGATTATGAACACATTAAACAATCAAAAATCAACAATTGAAAACTAACTTTTAACTTGACCAACATTTTGGCAGTAGCACTCAATATACTAATCACCATGACTGAGACACTAATCAAAAAACAGTATTCACACCATGGAGGTCACACTGGTATTAAGGCATGAAAGACTTCACGCTGAAAATTCTGTCTTGTATCGCTAAACAAAACGAGACCAACACCTTGAATTACAAACATATCTTCAATACGAGCTGCTTTTCACAATATGGCCATCAACATTTAAAGTAAAATAGAAATTTCTAATAAATTCCAGAGTCTCAAATGAAAAATAACTGTTTATACCATAAAGTGACCAGAGAGTTTATCCAGATTTCATCCTTAAAAATAAGTCAGAAGTGGACGTTTATTTTGAAGCTACATTTAAGGCAAACTTCAAGTCTGTCTGAAAAAAAAAACATACTCATCACCTGGGCCTAGAAATGTCCCATACCAACAACTCTCCAGCTGCAATTGCAGCGACATAGAGACTGTTGCTGGAAGACCAATCAGCTGACATGAGTGGAATCGATCCACTGTCTACAGACAGAATGGCTTGGTGACTCAGAACGTTGTAAAGGTGAATGACTCCATTCTTTTCAGCAACCAGCAGCTTACCAGCTGCCTCCTGATGAAAGCACACAGCCATACCTACAACACATTTATTTTCTAGTAATTCTATTATATTTATATTTCTTTAAATCTACAATAGGGAATCAGAGGAACAGGGTTAAGCTCACATTTACTGAAACTCATGAAACTAAGAAATGTTTTGTTTATAATCAAGCGCCACCTTCACTCAAGTATGCAGAAGGAATTCGTTTTAAGACCATTATGAATGGGGCTAGCACACTTCGACATCTTGTTGAGTGCCCAAGTCTGTGTTGACTTTTCTGACCTCTGACCTAATCCTTACAGCCGCACTATGGCTCTGGGGTCAACTCAGCCTTTAACAGAAATGAGTACCAGGAATTTTCCTGGGGGTAAAGGGTGGCCAGCGTGTAAGGCTGGCATCCTCACCGCCATCTGAGTAAACTGTCTAGAAAATGTGGGACCCTCAAAGTCTCACAACTATATGGGTCTCCACAGCCTGTTACAGGGAGAGGGTGGGGGAGAAAACTCAATGTGGGCTTAGATACATGGGCTATTGGGCTGGACCTCTTCATACTCATATAGTATTATGTTCAGTAAAGGTAAAGCTTTCAGTCTACGCGCAGAAAAATTTAAACACGGGTCCATCTGGGGATTGAACTCAACCCTTTGAAAGAGAATCCAGTGTCTTATCCTAAGACCACCTTTCTCCCCTGATCTCTATGATACTGAAGTCATTTTAATAAGATACTTTAATCAAGCTGAATTATGTACAAAAAATTCATATTTCAGGTTGGTTTCTAAGATGAAAGCAGTCCTAGAAGACAATGCATTCTGTGTGAACATATCTTACATCCTCATACATTCTGAAACAGCAGGGAAATTTTTTAATCAAATCATCATAAAATTAATGTCACAGGGGGTAAAACTGATAGGAATTCATTGATTTCTATTGTGTTTCCATTACCTGGAGAAGTGAGGAAAAATGTTGCAGTGCAACTGTTATCTTCCTTGATGTTCCAGAGCTTACATTTATGGTCATCACTAACTGAAGCCAGAAACTGTCCCTCTGGATCATAAGTTACACAATTCACATAGTTTGTGTGACCACAGAGGACCTGTAACATTCTACAAACTATAAGTATCCAGCTAATTAATTTATTTTATATTAAAACTAAGAATATCAGTGCCGAGTAAAAGCACACTATAACCTAGCATCAGAAAAAACAGAGATAGATGGAGAAGGAGAAATTGTGTACAGTCTTTCCCACTGTCAGACCAATTGCCTGTAGGAACAGTTCTGAATGAATCTCACATGCAAGAATGGAACACATTTACAAGATTTGAGGGTTTCACAGCGATGAATATACAATCATTCTTCTGAGTTATGACACTGTAATCGGGTGGGTGGGTACCAATACCTCAGGCGGAACACCCTGCTCCCATCTCCAGGGTAGATTTTACCCTGACTATGGAAGTGACGTATTCCTCCAACAATTTTTGTACCCACCTACTATATGGTACCATAACTTGGAAGACCACAACATAAATGGAATATACCATTTAAAAAGGTATAAATTTTCACTACCTGTAATGTATGACTGGCTACCAAATCACTGGTGAACAGTCGAAGCTTGTAGTCTGCACCTGCACTAGCAAATGATAAACATTTTGGCAGCACACTTAACGAAGTTTCAGGGCTCCATGCTAGAGCACTTACACGTGTTTCATGGTGAAACTCTTTTAACAACTGGAACTCTAATTCATCTTCTAAATCATCATCTTCCTCCTGACGAAAAATGATACATCAGAATGTTTCATCAACATATATGGAAAACATAATGTACTTACCCCTTTCCTGAGTTCTGTATCCCATACTCAACTACAAACAAAATTAAATACACATAACTCAATATGAATATTATAGCATAATGGTAACGTTCCCTGTATTTATGGCGATATCATGAGAACATACAAGTGGTATGGCGATAACGTTTCACACAGTATTTCCTTGCTAAGTCTAAAGCGATCGACCAGCTGTGAAAAGGGCACCTAATATGCAACTGAACTAAGGCTGGAAGGAACTCGCACCCTGGCAGCAAAGAAACTGAACACATGGAAAAGCATCATTATTACTATCATATGTAACATATCAGACCACAATGGCAGCACACAAAAAAACGAGTGACAACAACTTGGTGTTATGTTAAATGGCTGGTATTTTTTCAACATTTCTAAACTTTGAGTATTTCCTCATTCTTCCTTGCCTAACCATGGAATTACTAGCTTCAGCTCTATTATACTTGTATTCTCGTATGAAATAGGTCAAAATGTGTTCTTTCAATGCGTAATTGGGCACATTTCTGGGGTGTCTCCTAGAAGGCTGGGTTGGGTCATTTGCACATCATGATTTTTAAAATAAACGCAAGAAAATGTATTTACTTATATATATATACCTGAAATTTCACATTGCCGACAGCAATTTTATTTGCAAGGGCGATACAAATTATATTCTGTGACCATTCATATGGCGAAAACTCAACTCGGAATATCTGATCTGTGAAATCAATTGTGTGAGTTGATGTTACCAAAGGATCCATTCTCTATATACATTCGTGAATCCTACATGAACGAAGTTTCGAAGAGTTCAGCTTATGTCTTTGGATTTACAGCAGTCGTAATACTATACCGGTCATCAACAACAACACTACAGTTACTTCGCCTTACAACCGCTTACAGCACAGTACTTAATTTGTAATCAGACCGCCAGTAACATCAAAGGTCATAAATATTTCAGCCCTACGGCAATAGACTTGCGAAGCATTCCATGATTCCATGTAACATATGAACACTTCCCATGCCTCCGTCGGTACGGTCGGTACCACGGATACGTTCTATGTCATCGCTATGTTCGTGAGCGTTCGTGAGTGCCACCTATAGGTACAAACGGTCCCTAGTTTTCCAATACGTTGGGAAGTAACCACGTGTAAGTATATGTATGCAATTATTTTGATCTTGTTATTGACTATAGCGTTATATATCTATAGAGGAACCTAGCAATATCTTCTCTTCCTGATAGGTACTTGAAAACATTTTTTATCTGAAAATTGTATTAAACATGAAAGTTCGATTTTGTAATGTTCCTGACACAGGTAATAACGAGAGGAGAATGTAGGTGTACATAATGCTACACGTAAGTTCTGGAGATCGTACTGTGTACAATGGGTGTTCATTTTTATATATTTTTTGTTTGCAATGTGTTTCTGTGTTTATACGCTCATATATATGAGGTTATTTTTTTTTTTTTTTTTTTGCTACAGAATATGGCGGACGCTGCTCCAGCCGGTGGAAGAGGTTCATTTCGCGGTGGATTTGGGTCTCGTGGAGGTCGTGGGCAGAGAGGTCGCGGACGCGGCCGTGGACGTGGACGTGGAAGAGGAAAGGAAGCAGAAAAAGAATGGATCCCAATAACCAAACTAGGTCGGCTTGTGCGGGAAGGGAAGATTCGAACCCTGGAAGATATTTATCTATTCTCGCTGCCTATTAAGGTAGAACATGCACGAAAACGCGATAGGATAGGTCATGTGGTCCTAGTTTTTTTATTGCTAGTGGGGTGGGACTAAGTCCCTTGTACTGTGGCCACTGCTGGCCTATTGTACCAGCCCCATATGATAGGTGAGGGTGATTGTGGAGCAGTTGCTGGAATGAAGATTGGCAGGGGAAACCGAAGTACTCTGGGAAAACCTGCTCCAGCGCCACTTGGCCACCACAGATCCCACTTGACCAGACCCGGGATCTAACCACAGGCTGCTGCTGTGGGAAGTCAGCAACTAAGTGCATGAGCTATGGTGTGGCCCTCATGTGGTCCTAACGAGAAGACTCCGTCACGTGGTTCCTCGATGCTGTAGTCGCTTCCAGCTTAAAACCAGGCCTACATGTAGCAGTCACAAAGTGTTACCAACAAAACACTATTTTGAATTTTTATATCTTAATCTTTGTTATCTTATTCGATGAATATAACAACGATTGCAACTCAACAGCTCAGACTTGTGCTTTGTATGCCTAATTATGACTTGTGAAAGGGTCAAAACATGTGGTATGTCTAATAAACATAATAAAAGCAAATGTGATGCAGTAGTGTGTCTTCTTTGTTTTGAATACAGATTGTTGTGTAGACGGTATATTCTATACTTTATATATCTTATTTATGACACAACAGGATGCACATTATTAAGATGTGGTATTATACTCTAAATGAGTTATTGTGTTCATATGCGGTGTCTTTATGTTTCAAGGCTTATTTGCAACCATAATACAGAGTTCATTTTTTCTGACCTGATAGGAATTTGAGATCGTTGATTTCTTTATTGGACCAACACTTAAAGATGAGGTCTTGAAGATCATGCCAGTCCAGAAACAGACTCGTGCTGGACAGAGGACCAGGTTCAAGGCATTTGTTGGTAAGTTTTGCATATCCAGTGTATCCAAATCTGTGTTTATTCATTGTTCAGAAGACTTATTAAAAATGTATATTTGATGGAGAGTTATACCAAACATATTGTCACGTGTTGGGTAGGTCACACGCGACAAATAACTTCACGCAATTCTGGATCTAGCGAATTTATTCCACTTACTCTCACAATTACACAACTACTGCCATGGCAGTATCACACATAATTCTCCTGCTGGAGTCACTGCACTCGACACAACTTGACTTGACGACTGCTAGATTGAAACTGCACCCTGCGACTTCGCGATCCACTCTGTGTCACCCCTGATCTCACGCACTGTTGACATACTGCTCACCTGGCTTTTTATACTGTTCCTTCTTGCCTGTGTCAATAGTGGTGTCGCGTGTTATGTCACAGTGGGAAGTGCTGTTATGTCACCGCGAGGGAGGGGGCGGAGTGTTAACTGGCCTGTTACCATAGCAGCAACACCGCTGGTCGGGGAGGGAGTGTCCTGCATAGCGCAATTATGTCACAATATCATACACTATTCATATACAGCATTCTTAATTCACAGCTGTTGCATTGCGACAGCTCTCTCTGTGTTTAGTTAAATACATTTTACACATATAGTAGAATTGCTGCTCCATAAGTTTTCTTGCATGTTGTGTCCCCCTTATTGTTCTGCTAGTTCAAAGCGCTCTGTGGTTCTGGCTGAAAGAACAATGATTCTTCATGCAAATCATCTTCATGTGAGACAGTTTGGTGTGTAGGTTGGCTTCTTCAAAGATGATTGCTATATATACTGAGATAGAGAGGGCACCAAGTTCCTGGGCCAGATGGTGGTGTGAGGCAAGGTTGAAGAAATGCTACATTCTCAAGCAGTGTAGGATAGCCTGGGATTAAAAGCCCCACGAGTCTACAAGATCCCATGTAAATATGGAGCCATATACATCAGTAAGATAGGCCACATGATGGAAGAACATGAGAAGAAGCATCAGAGAGACCTATAGCTCAGCCATGTGGAATGCTTGGATGTGGCAGAGCCTTCAGCCAATTAGGTGATGTGGATATACTTCCGTTTCATCATCTCATCTGCCCCACTATACGAGTTATCTGGGAAACCATAGAAAGCAACCTCCATGACAGCTTTAATACAGAAGGTGGCTGCCAGTTAATTCCTGCCTGGAATAAAACAATCCAGTTGGTCAAGCAGCAGAGAGCATGCCACATGTATACGGTTCTCACAAAACGTGCCAGACCAAGGATTGGGTATAACCCCATAAGGCTCTCCTCCTAACCCCCCTGCCCCCCAAATCTTGGTCCAGTCTGCCTTCTAAGATATGCTCTTCTTCATTTGTCTTCTTTTCATCCCCACCAAAAGCTACCCTCAACATAAAAAAAAGTTTGAGTCATGTTTTAACATCTCTTATTTATTCAGCATTTTGTATTATATTTGTATAGGATGCAGTTATTTTGATAACTAATTACATGGTTTCATAATAATTTTTTTTGCAGCTATTGGCGACTCAAATGGACATATTGGCTTGGGTGTGAAGTGTTCCAAAGAAGTGGCAACAGCAATTAGAGGCGCAATCATTTTGGCCAAACTGTCAGTGGTACCTGTAAGACGCGGATACTGGGGCAACAAGATTGGCCGGCCTCACACTGTGCCCTGCAAGGTAATCTGCTGCTTTGAAGCAGACTACTAAATCTTCTGCCATTCACTTCATGGCCAGTCCATCTGGACGTACCCATAGTTTTGCTGTTCCCCGTAATTCTTTCAGTTGGTGGCGTGGAGGCTTTGTTGAATAGGGTTGTGTTTTGTGCAGTATCAAGTTAACACATCAGGTAGGCTGTGAAAGGATCATCCTACCTTGCATGCAATACTGTGTTACCTGAGCATTTTAATGTAGTATTTACTAGTGTAAGATATGGCAGTGCATATTTAACTTGACCATATGAACAGATTTATTTGGCTATACATGTAATTAATTATATGTACACCAATTTATTCCGCTCCTGTGTACTTTCCATTTCATTCTCAGTGTTTTGTTACTGCCACAGTATGTTGCCTTACTTTGGTCTTGGAACACGGGTGGGTAAATTTTCATGTTTTAATTAACTGTGTGTAAAATGGTTTGAATTTGGTAAAAGTATAAAGAACTTCCATTCCGTTGTTCTGGACAATACAGGTTGCTGCTGAGGGTCGGTCAGCATTGAATTGCTATGAATGGTAAATGTACAGAATGGCCAGGAAATTGTTCCCACCCAATTTTCTTCCACAGGTATGATGAGGTTCGTTTTCATAAATTCTTTACAGGTAACAGGCAAATGTGGGTCAGTTCAGGTGCGCCTGATTCCAGCTCCCCGTGGTACAGGCATTGTGTCAGCACCTGTTCCCAAAAAGTTATTGCAGATGGCTGGTATTGAAGATTGCTATACATCAGCTAGAGGCTCGACGGGTACGCTTGGCAATTTTGGTAAGTAATTGTTATTGGCTGTCTCATGCAATGCTTTTCCTTTTTCGTCCATCATACAGACACACCTGTTTATAAACTAAATTCCCACAACAGGCGTTAAATGGATTAGATATCTTCTGGTGCACATCGGTAGCAGCATGTACATTTGCTTGTTAGCTGTAGCACAGTTTAATTGAACTGCTGCAACATGCCTTGCATGTATGGCATTGTTCAGATTGAGAATCGTGTACAGTCGAACCTCGAACTTCGAACACAATCCATTCCAGGAGACAGTTCAACTTTTGAATTAAGTTCCCCATTTGAAATAATGTAAATTGAGTTAATGTGTTCCAGACCCCAAAAAGTTACCCAATATAAAACATTTTAAGTGCCTATTTCAAAAGATGATATTGGTAAATAATGATAAAACAAGTATACTTAATTTCAGTAATGGAATGTTCTTATTTATAATAGTACATATATAAAACAGTGCATAATATTCAATCAGTAACAATAGTAGGAGGGATATTACTGCTCACTGGAAGGTGAATTACCCCTCTTTCACCTGGAATCCACTAGTTGAGAGTTGTGGTTCATTAACATTACCACCACTTGATTTTTCTTTGGAGAGAAACCTGTCTAATATCATTTGTATGTCTATTTTTTTTTTCCTGAAATGTTGCATTACATTGTCATTAAACAAGTTTATACTCCTGTTCGCAATTGCCATATTGGGGTGCCACTTCTCTGCAAGGCACAACAACCACATGATTTTTTGCTTGACTTTCGAGTTTTGTTCAAGTTTCAAAACCAGATTTTCCTTAAATTTTTGTTTAAGTTTCAAGTTGTTCAAACATCAAACCATTCAAAGTTCGAGGGTCCACTGTATGTAGAGCATGTCACCTTTGATGCTGTTTTACAATTATTTAACGTTTTATTATAGCCAAGGCAACATATGCAGCAATTGCCAAGACATATGCATACCTGACTCCTGACTTATGGAAGGAGATGCCACTGACAAAGCCTCCATACCAAGAATTTGCCGACTTCTTGGCCAAAACCCATCGCCCTGTTGGGAGCCAGCGAGAATCTTAATGTGTCTTCTGGAGAAGTGTATTTGGTTCTCTGCATAGCTTAATAATAAAGAGACCACTGCGGAAATGTATTTATGTGGTATATGTTTCATGTCATTGCAAACGATACCCCTGTCCACATCTCCATGTCTTGGTACTTCCTACCTCCAAGAGAGTAGCTACCCTTCTTTGAACTTTGTATTATTCTTAATTTCGTAGACTGGTTGACAGAGGTCTTCAGAAGAAATTCTGATGTAGTTTAACTCCAGTGTTAGAAAAGAACACGTTAGCAGGGGAGTTTACGAAGCAAGTTGGGTTAGGTGGTAATACTTCTGACTTGTATTTGTGAGGTGACCAGTTTAAATCCGAGCTCAGATGCTGGCTATCCTGTAAGCTTTCCTCTATTTTGTGCAGATGCTAGGACAGTATCTCAAATTAGGCCTTAACTGCTACCAGACATTTTTATTAAATCATGTCACCACCTCACTAACAAACTTCTTAAATAAATAATAGGAGACCTTAAACTTTGTTCTGAATGTCCGTTCATTTAACTTTGTCTCCTAAGCTTGAAAAACATTACATTTCTGCGACATGTTACTAGTGAGGGCAGTTAAAGTTACATGGTTCCAGAATCAATTCTCTGGTACTCATAGTGAATGGTTGCATATGACAGGCATTGCCTGAGTGAAATCAGTTTTTGATGACATGAATACAGATTATTTACACATCCACTTACCTACCTACCACTCGGTGCTACAGCCCTGGGTGAGCCTTGGTGTCCTCCACAAGCAATGCGTGCTGCCATAGGAATGGACCCATGCATGATGTATCCGAGGCTGGTTGTTAGGTTTCTGAACAAAATTATTTTTACAGTATGAGGTTAACCTCATGCCCAACCCCCAACCTGGAGGATCAGGGTCTCTCTCTCTCTCTGGCTTGTACCCTTTGACCTTTCTGGCGTGGGTGACCATACTGGTAGTTACTCTACCGCTGGCATAGCTCTCCAGGTCAAAGTCATGCAAGCCCCATGACCACGACAAGGTGGAGACACCTTTGGGGGTTTACACATCTACTCAAATGAAACTGCTTCACACCACAAATTAACAATGGAACCCCCCACTTCAGAGACAGACTCCATCTCACTTAGCAGAGAAACACAATGAAGGAATTCCCCACAGGCAATATCAAACTACAGTAGAACTTGGTTATAACGTCATCAAAGGGACCTAAAAATAGTGTCGTTATAAATGAATGTTGTCGTAACCGAAATGGGCACTTCCACAATAGCCTTATGTTAGTCACGTAAAAATCTACCAAAAACTGAGTTAAAATGTTGCATTTTTTAGTGAAATACGTAGTTAAGTACAGACTAACGTAACATTAACGTGGAATTAATATGGATTCTCCATTTCGTTTGTACTGTAGAATTCACCATACCAAATTCGCGGCATACATCAGCTTTTTTCCTTCCATTTTCTATTTCACGAATCACTTTAACTTTCTCTTCAATGCTTAAAACTTTCCTTTTCATTGCCATGTTTTCGCTACTGCACTTCTCTGGGTTTAGGCAGGAACACTATAGGGTAAGTAGACAATGTGAGGTCCTGTTAGACGAGATTCTAGGAAAGGAATGCAGTTAACAACCTGCCACGTCCTCTTGCACTATTCACGCAGTCCCACCCCACACCCTTGTTTTCGCATAAAACCCACGCTCCTCTTGCAGCCCGCGGTCGTATTCTTCCAGGACAGTCACGTCAGCAAGTAGAGAAAGTGAGGGTGGGCAGACACATCGAACTTTCCCACGATATCAGAGAAATTCAGGAATGAAAATGACGTTACATACGAGGTTGATGCATTTGTGCATGTCGTACTAAGCAAGGTATAAAAACAGTTGCTTTATGAGGAATTAGTTCGTACCATTGAATATTTGACGCAATAGACAAGGTGTCGCAGAAACCGATGTTGCTATAACCAAGTTTTACTGTATTATAATTTTACAGTTTTCTGAAGATAACAGTCGCATTACAATTCAAACTAAATTTGTGGCAGAAGATTTGCTTCAAGACTTCTCACCATCGACCTAGTGCATATAATTTATCTGGCAGATACTCACATTGGGCACACAGTAATGTAGTTGGTTGAGGCACTATACTACAAGTCGGAAGGTCATGGGTTCAAGTCCCGATGAGGTCATTGGATTTTTTTCAGTTGACCTAATCCTTCTGAATGCACTATGGCCCTGGGGTCGACTCAGCCTCTAACAGAAATGAGTACCAGGAATATTCTTGAGGGTAAAGGGCGGCTGGTGTGCAGGTCTGACAACCTTGCCACCATCTATGAGCTGGCTGTCTAGAAAATGTGGGAACCTCAACATCTCACAACCCTATGGCCCTCCACAGTCTGTTACAGGGATACCTTTACTTTTTACTTTACTCACATTGGGAACCAAGATCAAACAGCAAATTATCCTTTTTCAAATTATTTTTATTATAAAATACACATTTCTGCATTTCTTATGAGTCTTTGGAGAGAAACTGGAAACATTTCAATTTGCTGCTTTAAACTGTGTCATTTCATCCTGCAATGTAGAAGAACATTTTAATTAAAGTAGAAAAGTACAGAGCTTCTGAAATTGATTAGAATTTCTACATTAACTTCTGAAATAATAAATTTGTATGTTGCCAGTATATGATATGGTATTATGAACTGTACAGATGGACAAAAGATAGTCATTACAATCCCTTTTCAGGCTTAACAATTTTGGACAGTTCTTAAGATGTGGGTAATATATCAAACAAAAGGATAACGCAACTGAATTTTACCTGGAACACAGTCAATGTATGGTCACACAACTTTTCCAAGTCTTCAATGCCTTGCTTCAAAACATCCACAGCTGCTGATCCTGTTGTTTGGATTCTAAAGTGCATTGCAGTCTCAGAAGGATGAGGTATTGTATAGCCACACAACGTAACATCAGGGCTAGAAAAGAAAAACTGGGTTTATAACAAAGTTTAGGGGTACCTTACATGTGTGGAATGTGAAACAAGTACAGTACAACACAGAAATTACCTGTACTACAGTAATCCTAGGAAGAAGATCTACTACAGTGGACCTTCATACTGTACGGGTGAGTTCTGTACCTATTTTTTTTATTGCTAGTGGGATGGGACTAAGTCCCTTGTACTGCAGCCACTTCTGGCCTATTGTACAAGCCCCAGATGATAGATGATGGTGATTGTGGAGCAATTGGTGGAATGAAGATTGGCAGACGAAACCAAAGAACTCCACCACAAATCCCACTTGACCACACCCGGGCTGCCACCGTGGGAAGCCAGCGACTAACTGCTTGAGCTATGGCGCAGCCTGTTCTGTACCTAAGTAGTGGTACTGCACCCACTACTGACCTACTGTACCAGCCCCAGATGATAGATGATGGTGATTGTGGAGCAATTGGTGGAATGAAGATTGGCAGACGAAACCAAAGAACTCCACCACAAATCCCGCATGACCAGACCCAGGGTTGAACTCAAGACTGCAGTGGTGGGAAGTCCTGTATCGAAGTAATAGTCCATGGCACATATTCATATTTTTACACTACAAGAGCTTTGGCTTCCCAGCCCAGCCTCTAATGTAATGGCTAATGGGGGCTCTTCCCTTTGGAGAAAAGTGGCCATGGCATAAAGGCAACTTTCCTTCCATGGTTCACAATTTCCCTGGGTCCAAGATTTCCTGAAGACATTCCTCTTACACCATGCCACTGTTGCATGGCAGGACACCTTCCTGCAGGCGGCACCCAACCTCCTCCGGGATCCATAAATTCCTCGGGTTGGTTCCCATGGCTCTCCATGTACCCTGCAGCTAGCTTCCAGCCCCTATGCCGCTTCTTCCGTCCTTCGACCAGTTTCACTATGACATCTATCTTGGGATCTCTTGATGCTCCCCTACAGTGCATCATTCTTGGATTAGGCTGAATCTTATCTAAATGTTATATCTGCTTCCGTCACTTCGTGGCAGGCCTTCATGTCTAGTGAGGTTGGCTCCTCGCATTCCAGACATGCCTCCGTCATTTCTTGGCAGGCCATTCTCTCGTTTCGGTATCCCCACAGGGAAAGAACTGCTACCTCTTCATTAGGAATCTCCTGCTACTCCACTACGGCCTCCTTTTCTTCTGGATTTGGCTCCATCGTCTCTTGATTGGCCTCCATTGCATCTTGGCAGGCCATTGTCTCTTTTTGTCCATCCTTCATTTCTACTTTGATCTCCCTTAGATTGAGGTTCTTCTTCTCTTGGATGGTGTCCATCTTGGTTTACATCCTTTCTTGGTTGGTTTTCATCACTTCTTGCATGTAGTCTCAGCCGGCATTGCTTTTGCTTGGATGGCTCTTGTTTCTGTTTGGATGTCTCGGTTGGATTTTGTCTTCTTTTACTTCTTTTAGATTGGCATCCATTTTTTCTTAATATTCCGTTTCGGGTTTCAGTCTCATCTGGCTGGTATCTGTCTTCTTTTCCAGCCTTGTTGCCACTTCTGGGCCAGCTCGGCCAATGCTGGTGAGTCCAACACAATCCGAGCCGCCAACATCTGATAACGAGTGCAGTTGTCAGTTGACAGGCAGCAAAGAAAAGAGTTAGTTGCAAGCATGCGGCTGTGAAGAGGAGAATTTAAGTGTAATATTGGGAGCATGTGATTTAGTGAGACTTGGATAGGCAGTTGAGGATTGGATTCCTCTGACTCAGGATATGATCCGATGATGGGTCTGAGTAAACAGTAAAGGATCGAGTTTCATAAAAGGTGAGTAATATCTAAAGTAGTTGAGCAACTATCAGGTTCCATGAATTACTCTGCTCCATGGAGTTAAATATGCCACAGTGCTTGACAAGATGTATATATGCCTGCCTCAGAATTAGTCAGAAATGGGTGTGCATAAAATTTTATTCTGTTCACTGTAATATTTTATTTTGCATATTTGAATCAACTTACTAGCGAGAGATGATACATCTCAACGCATTTCCGAACGTGTGACCACCCTCCTTGAAGACAAACGTTCGGGATTTCTTGTCCAGCTCATCACCAGCTAACTGAAAAATTGTGTTACAAGGAAACTTGAGTTATTAAATAATGTCGGCCTGAGGATAATATGAACACATTCTAACTCTGTCATCTGTGTTGGGCAGTATCAAGAGTTCAGCTGAGGAGGGAAGGGGTATAAATTTATAAACAGGAACACAATCTAAGAGGTTTACATAACAGATATACCACTTACAAATCCAATTCACTTCTTCATAACCAAACCCAGTACTCTAGCTAGGACAGACAATTCTGTCCCTATCACACATTACAAAATTACAACTGTCTCAGAAAAAATGCTTTGTAATAATTATAATAACTTGGATCATAATTCTCCATTTAGGTTTATTGATTTCTAACTGCTTGTTGTTCTTAATAGGTCCCTGTGTTACTGAAATACTGCCTGATCTGTTAGCATAAAGGTATTACACCATACCTCAAACACTGAACAAATATTTTCACAATTATTTAATACTGGGCCAGATCATTCAGTAATTACAAAAGAATTTTACAGCAAAACATACTGCAGGCAACCTTTGCTGATGCACTGGATAGATCATGATTAGCAAATCATATAAATTTTAATATTCTATATTAACAAATGGTTTGATGTTTGAATAATGTATACAATATTAATGTTTCTATGAAGCAGCAATATTTCATTTTAATGAGCATAAAAACAAATTCTTCCATAAAGAATCCTTTTTCTTTCTAGCAAAATTTGACTGAAAAAAATTAACTTTTTGTGCTATTTCAAACATTTCATTGGGATCTGATGTACAAAAATGCATCAGAGAATCCCCTTTCTATCCAGAAAACAAGAAAATGTATTGGAATTTGATCTGTCTGTTCCTTGCAAACCTCGGCTACCTTCTGCCATTTTAACAAAATTATTTAATACTTTCTACACGGAACTAGACCTAACACAAACCATGTTAACCTGTGCAACCTTTACGGTGTTGTTAAATATAGTTTTCCTTGGGACTTCTTGGTTGACCAAAATGAAAAAAAAAAATGGGGGGGGGGGCATACCCATGAGCATATTTCCACCCATTCGTGTCATGTATCATGTTAAGTTAGATTTCATTATTACACCTTATGTTGGCGAAAGTCTTCACCACATTCCTCAAATTTCACTACAATTTAATTGCGTGCAGACAGTCCCGTCCGTGCATTTTCAGTTTTATCTCTAACAGAAGCCATTACAATCAGTCTAACCTGTCACTAGTTTTAGATCTTTACTTGTCCTAAACACATAATCATTAACGTACCTCGGCAATCAAACTCATTCCTTCAGCTATTTGTTTCTCTTTTGCAAATGCTATTGTTTCCTTGTCACACGTCAACCACGCTGCATGCTCCTACAGAACACGCATCATGCTCACAACCTCACAACCCATCAGCATGAAACATCACAAATAAATATGCTATAAATGTTTTTTTCTCAGCACTACAGCCCCAGTGTGCCTAGGTCTACCTCCATGAACTTCTCCGTTCACTATTATGCAGTATTACGAGCTGCAATTTACGGGCGATAGTTCCATTGCTAATCGATTTTTTCTTGCACTTCTGTGAGCATTGTGAACATTGTGAAGTTGGCCATTCTTAAGCAGGCGGCGATCACAGGCGGTCGCGATCGTCGCGATCAAGATGATCGAGGGCGGTTTTGTTTAATCACGGGTATTTGGTGATTCTCGCTTGGAGCGGCTAGGAGTATGTGTGCTCAGGCTGTTGTGGTTAGCGTTGCACTAGCGTTTTGTTAGTGTTGGTTGTGTTCGTTGACTGTGATTAGGTATTTTAAGCGGGACATCGAAAACGAAAGGTAAGTGTTTGAAATCTGTATGTGTGTAGGCGATGTAATATAGTGATGATAGTGATAAAACCTAGGTTAGTATGGATATTGAAATGTTTACAGTAAGAGTGCAGGTGAATTGCTATAAAGTCGTTGAAGAGGCTACTCATTCTAGTTATATTATTATTGGCCTTTTAATTTGAAAGAGCATTCTTGTTCTAAACTACAGGGTCGTTTACGTTATGGACAGAAAATATGTTTACATTTGAAGTAGGTTGTGTAGAGCTGTCTGGATTCTGATGAGAGGGATGTTTGGATTTCAGTGCTTATAGCAACACGTTTTGGCACTGCAGTGTGCCAACGCACATGCACATTGAAATATATTCAGAAGTTCATTTTTCATCAAGAATTTGAATGGTCATGAAAGGAATGAAAACGAATGATACAAGTACGGGATTTGAGATTCCCATTCATTCATATTTTTATTTTTCTGTTGATCCATACTGGTACAATTGTTGGATATAGAAAAGTCAAAAACGAATACAAGTTAGTACAGTAATATTAATAAGACATGCAATCATTAAAAGATTTTGTCGAAGAAAAATAAAAATAATGGAACACTGTAAATATTGATACAGTGATGTTAAGATTACCATCAGAAATACATATCTAGTTTTATGCATAAAATATTCATCCACAATATGAAAACAATGCTCATGCAAATAATTTGTAATGCTTTTTTAAAACGTTTAATATCACATGCCAAGCCCTTAATATCAGCTGGGAGATGATTATATATCTTAATGCCTGCATAGGTGGGACTTTTATGAAACATCGTCAAGTGAGTTGTTACTTGGAAAAAATTAGAATTATTCCTGGTATTAAAATTATGAATTTCAGAATTTTGTCTGAACAGTGATTTATTGGTAACCATAAACAGAGCCAAGGAGAGTATGTACTGGGATGCTAGAGGGAACATATTTAAAATTCTAAAAAATTTTGTGCAAGAATCCCTGGGTGACTGAAAATTACTGTCATTTGAGGAAGTTAGTAGTACTTTCATCTTCTACGCACATTGCAGAAAAAGACATTCTCAAAAAATTACAGTGTTACAGTCACATAAGAATGCTTACATATTATTAAAAGAAAACAAAGGGACATAAACATTGAGTGTATATGCTGACAAGTAAGTAGGGGAATGACTAATAATTACAAGTGAAACATTAATGACAGGTATAGCATTCTAAATGCATAAGCTGTAGTGCAGCCCTCATATGAAACTCTGTTTTATGTTACATAAACCCAAAGGGAGCACTTTGTAATGACCACAGACCCTGGACTTGGACGAACGCTTTTGAATGACTTATGAAAAGGAAGGATCTGCACCAGGATAGGGACCACTTGTGGGCTCTTATGGACATAGGAATGAACCGTCAGGTTCCATAATGTGTTGGGAAATTCTTGTGTAGTTGAGGAACTGATGACATTCTAAGAAGAACTCAGCACCATGTTTAAGCTGTGTTGTCCATGAAATCAGTGTTGATTTGTGGTGGAAAGATTTTTTTTTTGCCATTTTGTGGTGTTAGGGTAAAGGGGGTTGTCACCAAATGTAACTTCTAAGAAGAAGAAGAAGAAACAACTTTAGAGGCTTAGGCAATAATATGTTTAAGTCAGTATTTCATTGTGAATGAAAAATACTTTTCTTCAAGACATTACCTGGTCTTCATTTTTCCCTTTTGATAAGGAGAAATTTATGATACATTTATCTCATTTTGACTAATTCTTCTCTCAGTTTGCTTTTCAATAACATCACAAATTTGTGGGGAGTATATACGTTGCATGTAAGAAGTATATAATTATTTGCAGAACAACTTCTTAACATGAAGATTCCACTCCAGTATGAATAGTAAAGTAATTAAAGTTATCCCTGTGCTTAACTAATTAAGCACTACGCCATGAAGGCGTATAAGGGAGTGGAGATATATATATCCACATTTTCTTGACCCTGGCACTAGCTGGAGGTAAGTGGTCAGCTTCACGCTCATGCTGCTTTAACCCTGGGGGAAGAGCTCCTGGTACCACTGGGTAGGAAGGTGGAAGGGCCCCAGAGCCGGTCTGGATGATGTGAAGAAAATAAAATTCTTGACTCTACAGGGACTTGAACTCTGACCCCTCAGTTGTCCAGCCTGTAGCTAGTCGCTGTACCAACTATGCTATCCTGGCTCTGCATTATGAATAGGCCTATATTTACGTTGTCTGAGCAACTAATGGAGTGTGCATTTGGCCACTTCACATTATAAAATCAGTAGGAGGTGTCAATGCAAAAGTACGGAGAGGCGATATTTTCAAATCAACAGTTTGGAACTGCAGTTTTCATGAAACTTCTAATGATAATTGGGATGGAAACTTTTGCCACATCTGAAACTGAATTGGCAAGAGTACACTATTCCCACATTGCAACATTTATCAGTGGACATAACCGGAAACAGTCCAGCTGTCACATCTTGATAGAGCACAGAATTCAAGTACATTTGATGTCTGAATCTTTCAGAGGGACTGACTAATATTGACCTCTGTCTCTGTGCCTGCAGAAATTATGGAGGAACTGTCAGTAAGCAGGAATAAAAGTTAGATATTGAAAAATGTAAGCTCAAAAAGTTAAATGATTCTGTTTGAGAGGTGGTGGGACAAACAGACAGACAGACCAATGGACAGTGATAACAATAACACCACCAGAAATTGTCATTGATGTTCTAAGGGAGGTTTTTGCCTTCATTGACTGGTGCAGTAATAGATATACATCACCGTTGAACATTAAGATAAATGAAATTTGCACATACCGAAGAATGGCAACATTTTGCCACTCGTTCTCAGCTCATTTTTCAGTGTTATGCAACAATACAAGAGGATTTATTCATTTCATCATAACCCCCCTGCCTGCATGTGGAACTCAGGCTAATGAACATAATTTGTATACAAATGTGACAGTCAGATTATTTCAGGCACATGTATAGGGGTCATGGGTAGAATGAAATTGCTTATTTTAATGACGGGTGTGTGCTGGTCTGAAATATGTCTCACTGAGCACTGCATGAGGACGGTTGGTTTACTACAGAGTTCCATATTAAGTTTCTTGGGGGAATGTGTATGACATTCAGACTGTATCATAAAAACATCACTCATTGCACAAAAATAATCCTAATAAAAAAATTAATTGATTGGAAAATACGTGAACTTTCATCTGGCATTGTGTAAGTAAGGGAGTAATGAAAATGGTTTACTATTCCTACTGTCACTCCCCTATGCCATATGGTATAATATTCTGGGGAAACTCTGCAGATAGCACTAAAATCTTCAAAATAAAAAAAAATAGGACAATTAGAATTATCACAAACAAACAAAAAACTCCTTGGCCCATAGTCTGCAAGCGAACTATACCGACTGAGCGACCACCGGTTGTTGGCGAAGTTAGTGCCAACTTAAGCATACGAGGTGTCATGTGGTCAGCGCAGCAGATACCCACTGCCATTAATTTCGGTTTTCTAGGCCGGAGCCACTATTTCCTTCAAATAGCTCCTCAGTTATCATCACAAGGCTGAGTGCACCCCATTTCAGACACACTACTTCTCAGAAAATCTGGTAACACCGGGAATCTAACCTGGGACCTCTGGATCTGTAGCCAGGAACTCTGGCCACTAGACTATTCAAGAATAGTGATTTTTGCAGAGATTTTTTTAAACTGGTAAAAATATTACCCTTTCGCACACAATACATACTGTCACTCCTGTTATTTGTGGTAGACAACGAAAGCATATACAATTTAAATTCTGCTGACACCCATAACATAAATACAAGACAAAAACTCAATTTCAGCTTACAGTGACTCCATCTCTATATCAAAAAGGAGGTAACTACTTCGACATCAAAGTGTTGAATAGCCTCCCTCAAAGTCCCAAAAAGGCAACTGGCAATATTAAGCAATTTAACACAGCATTGAAACGTTACTTACTTACTCACTCCCACTACTCCATAGATAAATAGTTCAATATAAAACAGTAACTGGTATTAATTCTGAGCTAAAGTGTATTCTCAAGCATGTTACTATATCACTTTGCTTATTTGCAGACTGTGCTGTATGTAACCAGTTAGCATGGTCATATTAACACTCTATTATAATCTTATTAACTTCTCAAGCAAAACTATAATTGCACAGATATTATGTATTTGTACTTGACTTGTTCCATATCCAATGGTGTAAACCTGTACTTGGATTTATGGGATGTAAATAAATTCAAATTCAAACTGTATAATTATACAGTTAAATTGTGTGGAATATATTTTGTTCATTATGTTGCAAACTTTATTATTGTGCACTATAGAAAGGAAATCATGATAGTTACCTAGTCTGCATTTCAGTTTTGATTTTGACAGGTTCTGGAAATTATTGGCAAATAATGTAGTTTTCAAAATAAGTGTAATAATGATTTTAAAGAGGAGGCTAGTGACCATCTATGTGATATGTGAATGATTTTTTATAATGAAATATATTAAATCATATCTATTGACTCGGCTAATTTAAAACAATTGGATAGATAGCATACTGTGTACAAACATTTAAGCGTATGTGTCATATATAGGGGATTCAATTTGTAAGCTGGTTCTTAATTCCATGCTTTTTGTGGCGTGTTAGTACGTTATTAACCATTGTATTATAAATGTACTTAACACTGGTTCAGAAATCCATGGAAGCCAAGAATACCACTGAGAAGACCAAGGCGTAGGTGGGTGAACAATATTAAAATGGATCTTAGAGAGATAGGATGGGATGGTATGGATTGGACTGATGTGGCTCTGGATAGTGACCAATGGAAGGCTCTTGTGAACACAGTAATGAACCTTCAGCTTCCATAAAATGCTGGGAAATTCTTGAGTGGCTGTAGAATTGGCTGCTCCTCAAGAAGGGCTCAGATGAGTAAATAAGTGGGCCGCTCCATAGCTCATGCGGTTAGTCACTGGCTTCCCACCGCGGCGGCCCAGGTTCGGTTCCTGGTATGGTCAAGTGGGATTTGTAGTGGACAAAGTGGCGCTGGGTCAGGTTTTCTCCGAGTACTTTGGTTTCCCCTGCCAATCTTCATTGCTCCACAGTCACCCTCACCTATCATCTGGGGCTGGTACAGTAGGCCAGAAGTGGCCGCAGTACAAGGGACTTAGTCCCACCCCACTAGCAATAAAAAAAAAGAATAAGTAAGTAATGGAAGCCAAGAATTCTATAGTGTCTCCCGGACATGTCATCATATTGTTTGTAAACACAATTCTCTTCCTGATTAGAAATGCTTGATTTAGATTCCAAAGTATGATGGTTAATCGTAATAATATGTCTGGCACATCAATAATAAAACTTTATGATTAAATGCAATGCTGTATTTATATTATTATATAACATAATTTACTAAGTTTGGGGCTTCTTTCAAAGGAAAATGGGCGCAGCATTGGAGACTACTAATATCAGTTATTTTAAAATAATAAACATTACCTATTAGGCCATTATTAAAACGAGTTTTTGAGGTAACCGATCCATCGAAAAATTTAAATTGTTGAAAGTTAACTGTAGTGCTTATATCACATCTGTGATAATGAGTCCTATTTAACTCTTTTTTACTTAATTCAATCCAGGCAGCTCAACTGTCTATACAGTCTGTACATTGTTGTATTTTTGTGTAGTGAGGTGGACATTTACTTTCAGACTTTGCCTGCCTGGGGGAGGGGGAGACAAGTGCCATGCAGGATCAAAATAATGTAATCAAAAACAAACCAAACTATGTAGTTTTAGTCCGCAAGCGAATTATACTGACTGAGCGACCGCCACTTGTCGGCTAAGTTAGTGCCAACTTTAGCAGATAGAGGGTGTCGCGTGGTCACCGTAACATATCCCTACGGCCGTTAGTCTCCGTTTTCTAGCCCAGAAATGTAGTAATCTTCATTTTAAAATGTATGAGAACAGCAATAATAAATAAAACATATGAATACAAATCTTAGTTCCTTGAGTGTCATTAAAAATACTTGTTCTGACTCAATGTAGTGAGAGGGATATATACTAGATGGAGAATCGTGTTCTGTTCACAGCGTGGGCTGTGATTTTTCTCTTCAGCAATATGTCTGAGTTCTACACAGAATTCTACCTATAATGAATATTGGGATA
The DNA here is from genome assembly GCF_002891405.2 of Cryptotermes secundus. Taxonomy (NCBI): domain Eukaryota; kingdom Metazoa; phylum Arthropoda; class Insecta; order Blattodea; family Kalotermitidae; genus Cryptotermes; species Cryptotermes secundus. The sequence continues at coordinate 869,116 of NW_019736393.1, forward strand.
TTTGGAGAGCTCTTTCCTCCAGGCTAAAGTGGCCAAGGTGCAAAGCTGACCACTCACCACCACATGATGCCAAAGTTAAGAATGCATTGAGCTATTCAACCACTCTCCTATTTGTCCTCATGATGTGATGCTTAATGAAATGCAGTAACAGTTTTGCCTTTTACCTGTGCTGTTGAGACAGTCTAATAACTAAGCTATGGATGGGGGATGGCTGGGGTTATTTCCTGGCTAGTGGCAAGTATTCTTATCTTTGTCACTGTATCCAGACTGGCTCTGGAGCCCAGTCTCCTCCCCCATAGGTACCGAGGGCTCTTTCTCCACTTGGTCAGAGAGTGAAGCTAATCACTTATGTCCATCTGGTGCCTATCTTGATAATATGTGGAGCTATACCTTCATGTATTAATGGTGTTGTGCTTGATTAAGTACTGGGGCAACTGACTGTTTTTTGCTTGTATGGCTATCTAGAGAAACTGAAATTTGCTACAGTCTCAGGAACTGAGAAGGTGTTAGAAAGTAAATTTATTTTATAATTATGTAGCTCTATAAATCATTTATGCTGCCTGTTTCATCATCAGTTTTTGCTGTTCTGAGTCACTTCTGTCTGAAGAAGGAACATTTCATAGCTCAGTTGGTATAGTAACTAGGCTATGGGCTGAACGGCAGGAGTTAGATTTGCGACAGGGGCAAGAGATTTTTCTCCTTTCCATAGATTCCATACTGGATCTAAGGCCCATCTAGTCCTCTGTCCAGTGGGTATCAGGGGCTCTTTCCCCTGGGGGTAAAGCAGCCGAGGCATAAAAGTGGCTACTCTCCTCCATCTAGTCCCAAGGCGAATATTGGAGCCTATACCTCTGTTCGCCCATACGTCTTCCTGGCATGGCACTTAATTAAGTACAGGGACGTCTTCTAACCATACATTTCAGGGTGATTTGGACACTTTAGTATGGCCCTGGCTTGGATGTTCCAGAACTTCAGAAAAAATAATTGATGTATCTCTGGTATTTAATTTTGCAGTAAACTAGATATATATTCTCCTTCCCTGCACCTGCTAGTGAGTAATGTAACATGTACATTATCAGTAATTTCATTTGTGAATAAACATTCAAAACAATGGGAAGCAACAAAGCTTCAGAGCATGACTATGTTACACAGGAAGCACCATCGATATAAACAGTATGAACACACAGCTAAAAAGTAACCTTGGCCATGTATGTAATGAAGCAAGCATCACACCATACTCATATAGGAGCTGGGTTAGCTCAGTCGGTATAGTGACTAGGCTGTGTGCTGGTTGTCAGAAGAGTCAGGTTGAATTCCAGGCAGGGCAGGAGATTGTTCTGCTCTTCATAACATCCAGACTGGCTCTGAGGTCCATCCAAGCCTCCTGTACAATGGGTGCCAGGGGCAGTATCCCCATGGGAAAAGCAGCATGGGCATGAAGTTGACCACACACCTCCATTTAGTGCCAAAGTTAAGAATGGTGGAGCTATACCAACACTCCCCCATGCACCTTCATGGCCTTGTGCTTAATTAATTAAAACTCAGGAATAGCTTTACCTTACCATGTTCATATGTGAGGGAGTGGAAGTGTAGTTGTGCCCATTCACCTGCTGCCCAGCAGTAGGTGAATGGCCACGGTCACACTCTGGCCACTTTAACCCTGGCAACAGATGCTCTGCCACACACTGGATGGAAGGGTGGGTTGGCATCAGACTGGTCATGGACACAGTGGAGAATGGAAAATCTTGTACCCCTACCAGGAATCAAACCCAGTTCCTTGGTTGCCTGGAATGTAGCATAGTCACTAAATGACAGCTATCCCAGTTCTTTAGAGTATGGTTCCTGCAAGTTCCTATAGGAAACTGTACCACTTCTCCAAATGCAAGTTTATGTTATGGAGCTGATTGCATGCGTGACAGTTCACAGGGTTCTATGTTTTCATTAGAGTCAGTATATGTTGAAGGACAGATTATAGTTGGTAAAAGAGGGGGTGGTTGGAAAGAGGGTTGGTGAATGAGTAAAATCAATACATTGGTTGGAATTTTTGAAAGCTGATGGTACCAGGTGACGCCAGGAGGGCAAGTCAAGTGATAAAGCCCTGAACCAAGGGCTTTGTTTGAATTAAATGGTAATGACCTCAGGAAAAGTTTCCCACAGATTTCATTCAGACTAGGATAGGTTACTTCAGATTTGTACCATAAGCTACAATGCAGTTTGTTCCATAAAGGTAGCAAAATTCATAGCTTACAAGAGGAGCTTATCTAATTAAAATAAAAGAATCTGAATTGTCAGTTGTCAGTACAAAATCTTGCCTTTATTTATTTAAATATGTCTATCTGACTATTCATATATTTTATCCCATCTCTCCATCTCTTTAGGTCTGTCTCTCTGATTCTCTATCTGTTCTTATTTGTTTATCCATCCACCAATCCATTTGTCCAATTTTCCACTGATTTATATTCATCATGTGTACCTGCCTGTACATAAATTGAAACTAGAAAGATAGCTATATTTATCTTCCTTCCTCCGCCTTAAGTTAATTGAATATAGCCCACATTGCTCAAGCTTGTTTTCTTAATATCTATTTCCCTCTTTATCTACTAAATAATCGGTTTCCAATAAATTCTTCCAAACAGATATTTACCTACTGAAGTTATATGGAAAACCATGAAAAATATCTGTTTAGAATGCAACTTGGCTACTTAAACTATTTTAAGAATGAGATGTGGTCTTTTGTTTAACCTTTACAGGCTTGGAAAACTCTGCCTGTGTTGATTGAAAAGAACCACGAAAAACTGAGTCATAGACAGGATATGAAGGCTTTACAGCTTGGCTGGTTTCTTTATGATAGATGTTGTATTTTCTCATGAGTTCATTGGTTAGTGACTGGTTTCATGTGTTCAATAGATATACTGATTGCTATTGCATGAGTTGTGGCTGCTGATGCTACATGCCATCCGACTGCCCTGTGGTCAGTTTTGTATTTGTGAAACCCATCCCCATGTCCAGACTGTCTGGTATAGTTGCAGGTAAGTTTAAGAATGTAAGCAAAGGATAAAATTGATAATAGGCTATAATAGAAGGGATACTTTCTGCATTTATGTAAAAAAAAAGGTAAAATGGTCCCTTTGATGAAATGCCACACTATGAAAATTAATGGGGAAGTGCAAATGCAGTTCTAGACATTGTTAACCTTGGCACCAGATGAAGGTGAGGGTTAGACTCATGCCCTAGCCGTTGTACCACTGGGGAAAGAGATCCTGTTGCATATTGGCTAGGAGGTTAGGTGTGTGTCACGTCTGGTGCAGAGAGGGCAGTGAAAAGAAAAGTTCTTGCCCCTGCTGAGAATGAAGCCCCAGAGTCAGAGAAAATATAAGGAAAAGTTGTGAGTTTGTATGTGTAACTGTGTTATATGTGAAAGATTCTGTGTTTTTATTTTGTGTAGAATATTTAAGAGTTTAGCATTTCTCGCATATAGTTGTTTGGAAGTTAATGTAACTTCTGACATGAAATTTCAGTACAGAAATGTACAAGAGATTAAAAGAGGTATTAATATTTATAAGTAAATCCAGGGAGCAGAGAGTCATTTGAAGCTAAAAGTCCTTCATTGAATGAAGTTTTCTACCTTATATGAGGGGCACGCGGTAGCATAGTGGGTAAGGCACTATGCTACAAGTCGGAAGGTCACGGCTTCAAATCCCGACGAGGTCATTGGATTTTTTCAATTGACCTAATCCTTCTGGCCACACTATGACACTCAGCCTCTAACAGAAATGAGTACCAGGAATTAAGTAAATAATTTTCCTGGGGAGTAAAGCGCGGCCGGTGCATAAGGCTGTCAACCTTACTGCTATCTTTGAGCCGATTGTCTAGATAATGTGGGACCCTCAATGTCTTACAACCCTATGGGCCTTCACGGTCTGTTAGAGGGATAGCTTTACTTTACTTACTTTTACTTTCTACCTTTTATGATACCTAAAATCTCTTTGCTGTTCTCACAAGATCCTGCTTCAGGCCTCCATCACAATCCAGATGAATGCAGTCCACACCTTCAAATCTGTTTCTTTAAGATACATATTAATATCTTCCATAGATATCACCAGTTTTGGTTTCTGTTATGCACTATGTGGAGTATAGTCACAGTGATACAGTATTATTGTAAATTAATTACATACAGCTTACAGTACAGAATATTGAACACAGAATTTTATTTTTAATGGATTTAGAGTGATTAATTGTTTGATTTTCTTTATTTATATGAATCTCAGTCTATTTTCTTATTGTATGTTTAATTATTTACTCTGTTTTCAGCTAACAGTAATAAAAGAACTTCCTTCTAGAAATATAGATAGATTTAGCAGGCAGCTGGCAGTTTTATTCTGGGTCCTGTGTCAGAATCTCCACCCTTTGCCTCTGGTGGTGATGTTTAATCTATAAGTTGACTGCTAGTGGTTGCATGTGGCAGGTGCATGGGTGGAGGGTGGAATTGATCAGTCACACAGACATGTAGTTGTGACAGGAATGGAAACAGGTGTAGTGAAGGAACTCCAAGCAGCTCTCTTCCCTGTGTGTGCCAAAGGTCAGATCTGAGTCCAGTTGGGGTATTCAGTTGATAATGCAACTCTGAATTAAATTAACATAACTTCATACAAAACATTAATACATATAATGTTTTAATGGAAGATAAGTGTTATTATTTACACCATGAAAAGTGACTAACTAAGAAATATTTCTTACTATATCATACTGTTTTAAGTAATTAATAGTTTATAGCAAGGGTTAGTGGCATGTAACTGGTAAGAATGTAATTTGTGATTGATGAAGTAAAATATTTTTCTTCCTTGTGTGTTCATGGTTAGACAACTTACTGCTTATACTGGCCTCAGTATCTTCTGTCCAGTATCTGCTTGATGGTATGCATACATTAAGTCATTTTGCTTCTCTGTGTTTCCCATACCGCCCTTTTTTGTGGCCACATGAATAATTAGAATTTACTGAGCTTCCTAGTTGTTATCAGAGAAAGAAGATACTGAATTCTCAGCTCTCACTGTTTAAAATGACATTGAAAGCCTGACTTTGCAGTAATTGTAGTATCATTTTGTTAAAAGATGTTTCTAGATCATACCCTTACTGTTAGAAGGGGGGAAATTCCATTTTGTTTGTGTTCCTGTGTGCACNGGTAACCAAATTTTTTATTAAAACAACTAAAGTAATTAAATTCTTTGTAACCAGATGTTAATTTTCTAGATCATACCCTTATTGTTAGAAGGGGGGAAATTCCATTTTGTTTGTGTTCCTGTGTGCACAATAAGTGAGTGAGATGTTCATTGGTGTTACAAAAGTTGTTGGAGAATAAAAGTGTAACATTCTTCATAGCTAATATAACTTCTGTTTTTGGCAATGCTATTTCACTCTTTTATTATTAATGTTATTATTCACTCTGGAACCTAGGGATGTTACAGAAATTTTAGACGATGTGCAGTGCGACTCAGATAATGACCAGATGTCTTTAGGGCTTCATGTTAATCACCTGCCAAACAGTATTCTATACAAAATGGAGTACTGATTTTTAGAATTTATTATTACAAAGTCTAATTGCAGAATAAATTGAGAAACCTATATTTCAGTTAAAATTGTTTCTTGAGAAATGATTATTGCAAACTGTCATGCCCTTGTGTTGTTGAAAGCTAAGCAAACAACGTAATTATCCATATTTAATGGTGTTTTATAAACAAATTATGCCAGCATATTTTGAATTTAGTTTTTATGTATCTATCCATATGTTTAATTTTTGTAGCTAGTGAACTGATTTAGTTACAAGTTACAAGTTACCCTTGTTGTAGGAAGTTTAGATTAAAAGTTGGACGATTTTTTTTTTTTGGTTCCTATCAGTGCAACACAATTTATTAAAATTCTGAGAATCAGGTTGATTTTTTAGTGTCTTAAGATTTCATGAACTGGAGTTTATAATAGTATTTCTTGAGAGACCTAAATTATCAAACCTCCATTCCAGTCAGTTCTAAAAGAGTTTTGATGGTGTATAACACAAAGAGTTACTGGGTAATTCTGTGTTGCATTTCAACCACATGAACAGCCTTGTAAGTAGTAAGTGTAAAACAGATATAACTACCCAGTCTGCAAGCATTTGCAAGTTGATTTGTTTACTTATAAACACCCTGTCAGTCAAGCTGTCAGTATCCTTGTTTCAGTCAGTTACAGGGCTGTGTGAATGATAGCAGCATTGCGTGTGCTGCATAAACTTTATTTTGATCCAATCAATGAAGAAGGCCTTCAGACCACTTAAAGTGTATGAAGTTTTGAATGTACTTCTTTACAGACACTACTGCAGCAGTAGTTGAAGTGATCTTCATTCACAGATGAATCCAAGAAGACAGTAGCAGTGTGTGTATTGTTAACATCTAAGATTTCTAGCTACTTAGCTGTCATAAGAGCTGTAGCACTCAGATTTTCCTCTTGTATTAAAATATTGGGAATGCTGTAATACTGAAGAAATTAAATCCAAAGAGAGGTTTTAGGGAAGGAAACATACTGCTTAATTACTGAAGAGCTGGTAGAGTTGTAGGCTATTTAATGATTTTGTAGTAATTGAAAAGTTATTGAGTTATTACATTTGTGTGTGTGTGTATGGCTGTTTTATTTCTGTATTTTTAAAACCAAGGAGCCAGGATAGCACAGTCAGTATACTGACTGACTATGGGCTGGACAACCGAGGGGCCGGAGTTCAAGTCCCAGTGGGGTCAAGAATTTTCTCGTCTCCAAGTCATCCAGACCGACCAATTACAAGAGAGTTTCTTACAGACACACAATACAGAGTTGGAACAACATGTTCTTGCTTTAGTTCTTGCCTATGAGTTTTCCTGAATGACAGTGGATCGATGGACAAAAGATTTTGGAAACATATACTGTAATGCAACCACAGATTCATCTAACCTCCCCTGTAATGGTACCTGCATGAGGGTGGACAATGGCTAGTGCTGCTAGTGGTGGTTGGAAGAACTGCCACATGTAAAATTTGTTTTTGAATAAATTTATACAAATAGTAAAATTTCTTTGAAATTTTTGCCAGTTGGATGAGAATCAAAGATATTTGGATACTGGACAACCAGGAGTTTGCTGTACTGTACATCAACCCTTCAATCTGGAAAGGGGAAGTGCCCGTTAGTTTGTGCACATGCAGAAATATATTATTTCTGTGGTAGCATGGCATTCTTGTTTTATGCCCACAGGTAGCTATCTGAGCAGTTTCCTGCAGAATACAATTAAGACAAACCAAGTGGAAATCAACACAGACAATAGAACACTGAGACCAATAGCAAAATTAAAGGAACCAAGAGATCTGTTTGCCTTGCCCAAAGAATTGGATTGTCCCCAGCAAGCAGCTCGGTGGCCTGCAGAGTGCCAGGTATGTGGGACCATGAGATCATATTAGAGGATGTAGTAGTAAGATTACAATTAAGCCATATTTCAGTATTATGTGAAGTCCGCAATAAAGACGCATTATACACAGGTCCTAGAAGAACGGGTGAAGCATGTAGACACCACATTATCAACACCAGAAGAGTATTATCAACCTACTGGTCGTGAAGTACAACCGAAGCCAGTGGGAGAAGAGGCAGGTCAAGTTGTATTTCAGTACTACCCTGTCAGTGCTGTCAACTATGTAAGTACTTTATCCACATAGCAAATGAAGCACATTCCACTAATTGAGGTTGTAAGGTTATACACAAGATCGTACAGTTTTTTATTTTATTTATTTATTTTTTGTTTTGTGCCATGTTATCTGACAACACTGTTACGTGGAATGTTAGGAGATGCAACAAGGCAGAGCTCACATGAAAAGTCTGAATAAGCTACATTCACTATTGAACAATAGCTCATTAGATGACTGTGTGTTGTCAACTTTGTCCAGGCATGAAAATGGAGTGTATGATGGAACAGAGAGTGAATATGAATTTTTGAGTTAAACTGCAGAAATTGCCAAGTTGAACATTAAGAGATGTTAAAAACAGTCTGTGGTGAATCCCCAGGCCAAAGAAACCACAGATGTTGAAGTCCAAGATCAAAACAATGCTGATCTGCTTTTTAGATATCAGGGATGTAGAATTTGTACCCAAAGGGACCACTTTTAGTAGACATTCAGTGTGGAGGTGTTGAAAAAGAATACCGTGGCCAAGAGGCGCAAGTGAGAGTTGTGGCGAGATCACTCATTGCTTCTTAACTACAATGCGAAAGCACATACATCACTTCAAGTGTCTAAGTTTTTAGCATGAAACGGCATTTCTGCCATGGATCATCCAACGTACTCTCCTAACTTGGCTGTAGCTAACATCTGGGTGTTTCCAAAACCTGAGAGTGTGCTGAGAGAAAGCATTTCTCAGACATTGAGGGCAGACATTCCTGTTCAGGATTTTAAAAACTGTTTTGAGCAATGCTTGAAGTGTTGAGAACATGGTAAATGATTGGAGGGAGATTACTTTGACATATTATAGGTTGTTAATATGTGCAGCTCTTAAAATAATTTTTTGAAAAAATAGCCACAACTTATTTTCCTGAACTTCCTTGTATGTATTGAGAGTTCAAATTTAGTGTTTTATAATTTAATTTCTGTAATATCTAAGACTGTGATCTGGATAGCTCAATCAGTGTAGCTACATGGTGGATGGCCAGAGTTTGATTCCTGGCAGGGACAGTAAATTATTTCTTCTCCACAGTGTCCAGCCAGTGCATAAGGCTGACAACCTCACCGTCATCATGAGCCAATTGTCTAGAAAATGTGGGAGCCTCAACATCTCTCAACCCTATTGGCCTTCACAGCCTGTTACAAGGATAGTGTTACCTTTTACCAATAAACCCAGAGTGATACTTTTATCGGACAATGTAATCTACCCGTTTACATAATTCTACAAATTTGATGCATTTACAGTGTCAAGAAAATTAATACTGAAGTTTCTTGATATATGTGCATCAAAAACCATATTTTCTACACACAGAAGGAAATTGTATGTGCATGTCTGCACATGCACCTATATGTACATTCATGTGTACTTTCCCTCCTGCCAGTGTCCCGGCAAAATTCCATGGTTGGCCTTTCAGAGTGTTTAATTGTGAGTCCTTTTTCATTTTATGGAATTGTTTTCCAGAAAGTAAATATATTTTGTGTGACATTCTGACACTTTGTATACTTGTTTTCAAGTTTAGCCGCTCAAGTGTTGGAGGCAGTAAATACTTCCTGGATTCATGCCCATGTGGTGATAAAGTAGATGGTCTGCGGTTTGAATCCCGCTTTGAATCTGGGAATCTTGCCAAGGTTGTGAAGATAACAGACAACTATTACGAACTGTATCTTCGCACAGACATGTATACCAATAGACACATGCAGTGGTATTACTTCCGAGTTGAAAATACAAAAAGGCATGTGCTTTATAGGTAAGAGGCAGTTTCTAGCTATTCAATATTCCCTTGTTTTGAGTGCCAAGAAATATTTTGTAGTCTGTGAGTCTGGCCAATTTTACAGCCTGTGCTATGTAGAAACAGTTGGCTAGGAAGCATTGCTGTTATATGCTGCATACAAATAATTGCAGTCAAATTTTAAACTTGCCATTTCTTTGTTCCTTTGATTTGTTTTGAGTATGTTCCATTAATTTTGGTTCGGAGAGTGATCAAACACAACTTACCACTTTAAGTTCAGTTCAATATTTGTCTTGTTTCTGAAATAAGTTACTGCTTCAAGAACGTTTTTCTTGGTTTAAGTATGTATGTAATATGTCCAGTGATCTGAAGTTTGATGCTGGCTACTCGGCATGGAGACCTGTTGTTTACTTCCCAGTATTGACCTTGCCCAGTTCAGTCAGATCTTTATACCTCAGAATTACACCAAATTGTGGTGTTGTCAGTATCTTGATGAAGTACACCAGTACATGACATACCATTTCATTTTACTGCAAGGTGTTTAGGGGAGAAAGGTGAGTGTGAATTTTGGAATTTTGTGTGAATAATGGTGTAAAATTGTTTTATGTGTTTTTCCCCCCAGATTTTCTTTTGTGAACATGTGCAAAGCAGAGAGTTTGTATAGCGTTGGCATGAGACCATTGCTTTACTCATCTAAAGATGTTCAGTTGAATGGCATTGGTTGGAGAAGATGTGGAGGCAATATTGCATACTATAGGAACGATGCATTGTAAGTGAGCAAATAATTTTTCTTTAGCCTTCTAGCCTGTTCTGTCATCAAGGAGTTTCTTTATCTCTGAAGTAATATTTTATTTTGTATTTGTATATCTGTTGTAGTTGACCTTTGATGGCTGTGTGTTGTTTTATTGCAGCTGTGCTTACACATGGTTCAGCTGACCAAGCATTGCCCTTTTTCAATACTAATACTGTTATCCTCCAGGTAAAATATGGCTTCCATTGCCTTAGTAAAGGTAAAGTCCCTGTGCTTAACTAATTAAGCACTATGCCATAAAGACTTATGGAGGAGTGCATGTATAGATCCACATTTTCTTTACCTTGGCACTAGTTGGAAGTGAGTGGTCAGCTTCACCCTCCAACCACTTTGCACTCATGGAAAGAGCCCTCTATACCCATTGGATAGGAGGCTGGGGAGCCCCAAAGCCAGTCTGGATGCCAAGAATAGAAAAATCTTTTTTATTTCCATTGGTTGGAGGTCATGATTTAAGTGACTCACAATGATTACAGAAAGATATGGCAACGTACACAAATGTTATACTTTTTCGGTGTGATGAAACAAACAAACGTTACTTGAATAAAATCTAAGAGTCTGTGAAAATAATACAATACAATTATTGTGTTTCTGGACAATATTCATCGTCCTGTTTTTATTTAAAAAACATAACATTTCAGAGACTGTTATCTTTGTTATCAGTGTACAAATATGAGAGTCAGATTTTCATAATTATCGTGGAACCATGTTCATACACAGTAATACAGCATAGAAGAAGTAAATCACAGTAATTCTGTTACCTTCAGTTATTAATATCCTCAGTTGTACAAGAAGGTAAACACTAACCAAAACAAATAAGAGATTCAATATGTGAAGAGCTTATACATTAACACATTATACTGAAACCACCTCAGTGTACTTTGGTATAGAAAATATACAGTTGACCCTTATGAGAAGATGATGATGAAACTGATGCTGTTAAAATTACTATCGAATGAAATATTCAGTTGGCAAAACAGTTGCATCAGCTGCCAAACTAGTATACACAGCCTAGATCTACACAGTTATGTTTCCTGCAACTGTCGTTAGAAGCACCCAATTAATTCTTTGTAATATATCGCTGATGTATACCCACATGGAAATATTTCTGAAACATATTACCAGCTGCCTAGCCATACTTACCTTAGTTAACCTGTCAATTAAGTCATAGACTCTGTCTCCAATAAAACTATCTGCCCCACATTTTCACTTAATTTACAAGGAAATTTAAAATGCCCTGTGCCTTGGTGATGAACTATTATCCCCAAATTAAAAATCTGGCCACTAACCCTGTATCTCCTACGAGTATTTGTAGACATGGGTTGCAGATGCAATGTTATGCAAGTATGATAATTAATCTGTTGAGTTTCAATATTGTAACTTATTCATTGCAGTTTGGTATTAAGAATATAAACTGTAACACAGTCTTTGGATGCTACTGGCAAAAACTAATGCATATGAAGGTAATGTGCGCAACTAAAACGGACAGGTTCATGAGAGTAGCTCGCTGCTAAACATTTATAATCATCTGCTCCTTACTGGTACTATCATATTTTTACACAACTAGAATGTTGGAATTCCAGTTAAACTCTCCAACTTTATGTTTTAGTTTCACAGAATTTTGTTTTGGACAGTTGTTCTTGTTATAAGCAATGTGAACAAACATCGACATTTGTGTTTTGCAGGCCTGGTGAAGAGGACCAGCTTCCTAGTTACACTTTAACTTTCAATATTGAATTTCCCCATGACAATGATCAAGTGTACCTGGCACACTGCTACCCGTACACATACACTGATCTGCAGGATTACCTCGGTCAGCTTCAGGTACATAGGATATACATAGTGACAAGGTACATCACAGCATACAGTGAAACTGCCAGTTGGGGTTTCCTTCGGTAGTGTCAGTTTAAACACCAAACTGAGGAGTGCATTAAGTGGATAAAATTTAAAATTGAGAGTAGTGATAATGGGTCATTGAAATTGAACATAAATGAGGTAGGATCTTAAGTCAAGAAGCATTAAATCAGGGTCCACTGTATTTTTTTTTTCCGTTTCTTAGGTACTGTTGTCTGTACAATTCATATTCTAAGTCATTAAATTTCTGTAATGAAGGTACTGGCGAGCTCTCAGTGAGGTCAGTGACAAGGCTGCTGTCTCAGATATCTAAGCCCCATTTGTTGGTTTTAGGTTTCTTCTTAAGGTCTTTCCCCTTATTCATTTGGGTCAGGTCACTACGTGTGTATATCCTCCAGAGAAGGTGTCCCAGTTCTCTATATCCCCTTTGGCTCCCTGTTGGTCACTAGACCTTTATTCGGTTATTTGGGTCAGCTTGCTGTATCTGATAAGGTCCCTCTTCTCCCTGGGGTTTGCATCTTCTAGTAAATAAACCCTCCAAGAGTATTTATACAGATTACGCTCTATGTGAAACAGATTATAATTCCCTGATAACCAACTCTTTCTTTTTTTGAGATCTCATTGTCAAACTTCAGTAGATGTATATATAGGCATATATGTATTAAATAAAAGAAAATATGTTTGGTGGCAAAGTACAATATCATTATGTAGGCTACAAAACAAAACAAACAAACTCTGTGGCCTGTAGTCCGCAAGCGAACTATACCGACCGAGCAACCGCCGCTTGCTGGCGAAGTTAGTGCCAACTTTACTGGATAGAGGGTGTCACGTGGTCAGCGTAACGGACTCCTACGGCCGTTAATCTTGGTTTTCTATACTGGAGCAGATATTTCATTGAAATAGCTCCTCAGTTATCCTCACGAGGCTGAGTGGACCCCATTCCAGACCCACAACTTCTCAATTTCAAATTATACCCATGGAACACTCAGCTCGCCTTGTAGATGGGAAGAGTAAGGATCTCTGAAGTGCAGTAGTACAGTCTGCTTGTGCATGGTGCCTTCACCCAAAGACTGATCAACATCAGCTAACTTTCTGTTATGGGATATTCTCTCAGCAGCAGCCATAGATACTCAGTGATTCAATAATTTTCTTCCATTGAACCCAAATGATGGAAGTCTAAAAATTTTGGTTCTCAGAAATTGATTGTTTGGAGGTTTTAATGTGTTTGGCTTTCTGCATAGGATAATAAACATGATTAATGTGACAAATAAAGTGTGAATAGTTCTAGAAGAGGAGTGTGTGTTTTCTTGTAGAACCATCCAGTGAAGTCAACTTACAGTAAGCTTCGCCTCCTTTGTCGCTCACTGGCAGGGAACAATGTATACTACCTGACAGTGACAGCACCGTCACTTCAAGATGAAGCCAAGGTAATGGAAGACAACAAGTATTCGAATATTGTATTTATCCAGTTTCACAGAACAGTTGGGGCTTAGTGGTGGATTACTTTCCTAATGTTTGTTTGATACCTAGTTCAAATCTTGGCTGGGAAATTAGCTGGCTTTACTGGGATATTTTCATGAACTCTCTGGCCAGTTTTCAGGATATTACCATAAAGGATTTTCTGATACATCTCCCCAAAGTTACCATTCGTAATAAATCTGCCATTCAGTAGTGCTATGACCTCTGCAATTTATACAGTATTGTTAAGCAAAAATCTGCATTCTAAAACAAGTTTGTCTCGGTTTCACATTCCAATTTGAATGCAGAAATTGTCATCAGTAATTCCATCCCTGGGGAACACCATCCTGGCTAATTCTAATCATTCTACTATATTCATTTTAAATAAACCAAGCAGCAAGCATCTTGCAACTTGTGTTGTGTTGAAACATGGCTAAAGAACATTGATTTATGCAGTACTGATAACCTTTGCACCATTCACTCTTCTTATGAATTTATGTATGGACACTGCAAGTTTTAATTGGGAAGTGTTGAGATGAATCCATGAGAACTAAGGTAATGTACTTACAAGGGTGGGGGGTTAATGTGCCTCACTTAATTTCCTGCACTTGTTAAGCGCTTTTGTACCCTTGCAGCATATTTAACAGAACTCTCCTGCCTTGGAATAAAGAGCAGCTTGAAATCCTATTAACAGGCATAAAATGGAATGGAAGATAATCAGATTATAAAGAAATCCATTTACATTTCTTTGTAATTTATATGTAATAATCCTTCACATACTGAGTGGCGCAAAAGTCAGTTAGCCTGAAACTCTCTCACATATTAATGAGAATGTTCAGGTATAACCTAAGAGAGCTGGGATAGCAAAGTTGGTGTAGCGACTGGCTACAGGCTGGATGTATGAGGGGCTGGAGTTCGAGTCCCGGTAGGGTCAAGAATTTTCCCTTCTCCATGTCATCCAGACTGGCTCTGGGGCCTACCCAACCTCCTATCAAATGGGTACCATAGAGTCTCCCCTGAGGTAAAGCAGCTGGGGCGTGAAGCTGACCACACCTCAAGCTAGTGCTAAGGTCAAGAAAATGTGCGTCTGTACATGAACTCCCCCATACGCCTTCATGGCACAGTGCTTAATTAGTGAGCACAGGGACAACTTGACCTTTACCTCAGATTTAAACCTGCCAGTCAATTCGTAGAACGGTATCACAGCATTGTGAGTTGTGCACTGAACATGGAGGATCTAATTTCAGACCTTTTTTTTTAATTCAGTAAGTAAGGAAGAAATCCTGATGTTTTTTAGCATACATTTTACTAACCAGTTGATTGAGCTTCGGGCCACCTTGTATATATATTCAGTATGACGTTAGTCTAGTACAAAATATTGGCTCTCAATATTCATGTGATGACCCATATTGGTATTGAAAAGGCTTTGAAGAGTTGGCTGCTCTCTATAGATCTGCAAGACACCTTTGTGGGCTCTTCGTTAGCCTTCAGTGGATACATTGACTTGCTTTACTGTTTGTAGTATAAGGTTCCTCATCCATCACTGCCACAACGTTCGCTTTCCTCTGCTTTCTTCTTCTACATATTCTTTCCTCCTCATCTTTTGTTATCTTCTCCATTATTCAGTCTCTTTCATCTATTTCCTAATCCTGTGTTATCATCATGACTCTGTGCTTGTTACATTAATTTCCAATCATTTCACCTATAAAAATGAAATATTGAACCAGATTGCATATGATTCATTTGGTTTGTTCGTCTCTGTGCTGCTATGAACAGGGCAAATCAATTGCCCCTGAGTCAGTCTTGGATATTATTTATCACCAAGATCAAAGATGTCTATGAATCATACCAGTGTTTTAAACAGGCTGTCTCTTTATAAGGTAGGCCGCACACCGGCATTCGTCAAGATATGATGTCTGTGACATGACGCAAAGAAAGGAGCACAATTGAAACGAATGAGATTATGAAAACTGCTGCACACTGGTCTCAGTCATGATGCTGATGTCAGCTTCATGCCGACCAATCACAAATGAAGCAAAACTGCGTCTTTTGTCTCATGTCTTGATGCTTGTCTTGACACAGGTGGTGTGTGGGCACCCTAAGTGTTATTCTTATAAACACGGTCATCTTGGCAGTGTTCTAGGCATTTCAGTCAGTGAACCCTTGCCAAGCAATGTTGAGTTCAAATGCCATTTTGTAGTATTTGGGCAAGACAGCTGTTTTTCATGAAGTAACTGCTTGGTGTTCATTGTCAGATTTTTTAATCATCTGTCGCTATGCCATTTTCTTTTCTCTCATGAAGACAGACGCTAGAACTTCTTCTGGAATAAGCAATTGTTTATTTGTAAACCTGTATATTGCAGCTGGCATGATTTTCTCTTTATTATTGATTACACAGAAGAAGAAGGCAATAGTTGTCACAGCCCGTGTCCACCCTGGTGAGACTCCTGCTTCATGGATGATGAAAGGTTTCATGGATTTCCTTACAGGAGATAGCTTACAGGCAAGAGTGAGTGAACTCATATTTTTATTAATCATTTTACACTATTTAAATTTATTGTATTCTAACACTATCAGACCTGTTAATCGAGAAGCTCTTTGTACTGCATTAGGCATGAGACTGAATGGGTTTGTCTAGAGGCAGTGCTGTAGACTTGCATTTGGGAGGTGCTCAGTTCAAAAGCTCCGACACGAACTGTTCTGAGTTTTTTTAGGTTTCTTGCAGTCCGTCTGGGCAAATGCCAAGATACTGCCTCAGTTATGTCATAACTGCTTCCTTCCTTAAATCCTTGATAGTTCAGTATTCAACAGTCATCCTACCTATTTGATGCTATGCAATCTAAGAGACTAACAGATTTGTAAAATAACTCAATAAAATTAGTCATGATAACATTTTGTAATATAGATGTGTGAATTTGTATGAACATAGGTTTTCTCATGCAGCTTCGAACTGATCATTGAATTTGTCATTTATTTTCAACACACAACCTCTGAAAATCTATTCCTACCAAGCAATATGAATCAGGTGAGTCATATATTGTGTGGGTTTGTCCATACTCCAATAGACGACCACTTTGGAAAGTTTGTGGGCCCTGAAAAGGGCCGTTTGTTCCTTGCTAGTAGGCCTGTCTGGCCGGTGATGTAGGGCTGTGTGCGCCAGTAGAAATAGATGTTGGCTACGGTGTGTTGGCTAATGTTGTGGCTGCAGTGCGGCAGCTGTTGGAAGTTGCCTGGTCGCAGTGCGGCAGTTGCCGGAAGTTGCCTGGTTGCAGAGCGTGGTTGCTGGAAGACGTCTGGTCACGGAGCGTGGTCGCTGGAGTGCGCCAGTTGCTCAGTGAGTCGGGCATGACCTCCGGAGAGCCGAGGCAGCCATCCCTGATGCAGTGAAGTGCCGATGACTCCGAAGACCAATCGCTCTGGACTAGGTGTGATGGCTGACTGGCTGATGTGGTCACTGACAATTGCAAGCTTTGGGCTCCGCCTTTTATACAATTCTTGATGGAGGAACGAAATTTGCAGTTGCAATTGTGAGCGCTGATTGGCTAGTGCGTGTAATGATTATGAGTGAGCTGGGCATCTAGTGCTGTATAAATATTAGTGGTGGCAGCAATGTGATTGGTTAGCTCGCATGATGGTGAAAAGTGAGCTGGAAAGTGGGTGCTGTATAAATATGAGAGCTGAGAGCAATGTGCTATTGACTTAGGAGTGAGTGTTGTCCGTTGATCGGCGAAACAGCATATAGTATGTGGAATGTTCCCACAATTGCATTTGAGCTTTAACATCTTTTTTAAGAATCATGTGTAACTAACTACATGGAGCAGAACCCTTCTTGAGATGCTAATAATCGCTCAACTAGTCATGACTGAAGTCACAAAATTCAAACTGCACTTTCCACTCCAATCCTATCTTCCTTGGCATAAGTCTAGCCTCAGAAGTTCACACAGCATCCATGACAGGGCATTAGAAACTGTAAGGGTGGGTGATTTCTGCTAGCATGACATTGATGAAAATCTGTCATATGATTTAAAGATATTGAAGAGTCGAGGATCGAGGATGGACAGAGATGCATGCTCACAGCCATGGTGATATACCATAATCCTGATTTTCATTCAAAAGTGGGGGGGGGAACAAGTCAAAGGTAAATTTTCATAAAAATAATGATTGGACCTTATTGATATGTGGAACTTGGACAGTTAGGCTGATATTGTGACAGGCTATAATCTGGACACCCAAGGAATTTGAGTTTGATTTCTGGCATGGGCAAAAGATATCTTCTCCAGTGTGAAGTTGGCCACTTATGCCTATCAAGTGCCGAAGTGAATAATGTGTTGAACTATATGTTGACTCGCCTGTACATCTTTATGGTATGGTGTTTAATTAAGCATAGAGTGCTGTACCTTTTACTTTTTTCACCATATGGATGTGTATGTATGCTATTCATGTGCAAGAAAGGACTTTTATTTTGAGAAGAGAATTTTAAAATATTTATAGAGAACCGAGACGAGAACAAGAATTTTATCTACCAGATAAATTTTTTCACTGCAATTACAATTTATAACTAGCTGCATTTCACTGTCCACAGAAGTATACTGCTTGTCTCTTTCAGTATCAGACACCACATGCAGAAATAAGAAAGGAAGAAAGAGAGATTTTGTTGACAAGCTGACATTGTGAACCATTTTTATTGAGTAATTTGCCTATGGCTGCAGAAAGCAGAAGCAGTTACCAGAAAATTTTTGAAGTTAAAGAGTGAGAAAATGTCATTCAAATCAAAATTGATTTTTTTCTCTCCGTTCAGTCTCAGATATTCAAGACTCACAGATGGCAGATAAATACTAAATCACCAAACTCCAAAGTACAGTATACTTAGTGTCAGTCAGTAGCTATGAAACTTCTCTCCAACCTGTTCTCTAGATCATGTTCCATTGCTGTTAGGAGCTGCGGGACAAGTTCATCTTCAAGCTGGTGCCAATGTTGAACCCTGACGGAGTGATAGTTGGCAATAACCGCTGTTCTCTGACAGGACGTGATTTGAACAGACAATACCGCACTGTCATCAGGGAAACTTACCCGCCTGTGTGGCACACAAAGCTGATGATCCGCAGGTAAATTCAGTAAGAAATTAATTAAGCACTCAGTCATAAAAGTATATATGTATATGGCTCTTTGGATGTATAGCCCCCTATTACACACCTCAGAGGGTGATGATAGATGAGTATAGGGCAATGAAGGGATGATGATGATGAGGGAAACCCAAAGAGAACACTGCTTCAGTGTCACTTTATGCACAACAGATTCTGTATGGAGTCATCTAGGACTGAACCTGAACCTTTGTACTGAGAAGACAACACCTCACTGTCCGAACTATGGTATAGTCATACCAACCCTAAATCCTGTGCAGCTGGATTCACTGACTTGACCAATGAGGACTTGGGGATGGGCCATCCTTATTGGTGACCCTGGGGAAAAGGGTGGCCCAGTAATTTGACATCCAGGAACTGAGCTGTTTGTTGATTCACAGTTCTTATTTGTGCCGTTACACCAAATCTAATGGAAATTACTACTTGGAGGCCACATCTTTTGGGTGTTACAAAATCCTGATATACGGACTTCAAACTGTAGGCGTTAAAATTATGCTGTAGTTAGTGGTGCTGTTATAAAATTTTTGATCGTAGATGTTCATACCCCATCAGGGGTCCTTTTCCACTACACTACTTAGAGAAATGCTGTTTAAGACATGGAGATTTTCTGTGTACACAATCAGTACAGGGTCTTCCTACAGCAGTAATCTGTGTGATCGAGAATTTATTCATTGTTTATTGTGGTTGTATTTGCAAATCAGTGTCACTGGAACTCAAAAGCAAGTTCAGTTCAGTTCAGCTGGCCTCTTCACGGTAACATCTCTGTGGTCAATTTTTATATTTTTCATATGGGACTCTTGGGATATTTCTTCTGACATTTTTTCACTGTATAATTTTTGCAGTCCTTGTTTTCCCTTGCATGTTTATGCCTCAGCCTTCTTGGTTTAATTGCTGTAAAGAAACTGTAGAATGAGAACAGAAGTTTATGGTAGATGCACATTTTTCCCATCTTCTTTGTTAGCTTACATGTCTTCAGTCCATTTATTCTCCTTATCACCTTATTCTCAGACTCCCCAAGTAAACCTCATCAGAGAAATCAAATTTCACACTGGTGTGAAATGAAAGGGTAAAACTGGTGTCATACACAGTAAAGAGATGTTGAAAGTAATGCTTAGATTCATGTTCCTCCCAAAGCATTGCTTCGACTGTCAGCTGCATGTTTATTTCATCACAGGTTAATGGAAGAATGTGGAATTGAGATGTACTGTGACCTGCATGCCCATTCACGCAAACACAATATCTTTATTTATGGGTGTGAAACTCGGCGATCTCTAGATCGCCGCCTTCAAGAACAGGTGTTCCCGCTGATGTTGCACAAGAATGCTGCTGACAAGGTATTGCATTGTTTTATGTCAAGGATAATTGTTTCACAATGTGTCCATATTTTGACTTAAAAGCAATCTCTTTCGATTAAGTATGATGTTCCTTTAGGAACATGGTCATTATTGGTCTAATAGTTTTTATTTATTTATTTTAGTTCTCATTTGAGAACTGTAAATTTAGAATACAACGCTGTAAAGAAGGTACAGGTCGAGTGGTTGTGTGGATGATGGGTGTTGCAAACAGTTACACAATGGAAGCATCATTTGGAGGGTCAGATGTTGGAGGACGTGCTGGCACACACTTTACTATACAGGACTATGAGCAGATGGGACGCCATTTCTGTGAGACACTCCTTGATTTCTGTGATGAAGATCCAAGCAAGGTGAGAAGATCTGTTTGACAAAAAGCTTGTTTATTTGTGTCCATAGTTACAATGTTGAACATAGCTCAATATAAAAAATTTAATTTGGAGGGCAAGGTTGGAAAACCTGTAAATTGAAACTGTGTTTTAATACATATGATCCCATACATTTGTGAAAAGTGTAGGGAAATGTTTTTTTTTTTGGAGTGGAAGAGCATTTGAAGTCATATGACTGAATGTCAAAGAAAAATTATGGAAAACTTCATGAGAGATAAACTGGAATTATGATTCAAGATTAAATGATGGCGTAGTTTCAGAGACGTCCGGTGGATAGAGACCTTGCTTCATACATTTACAGATCTGTGAAGAGAAGCAGTATGAAGGGTACGAACCAAATTGGTTCTAGATTTTAACAAAGTTTTCTAAACCATACTTGTGAAGAGACTAACCATAATAATTCATAAATATTTTAATAAATTCATTCACATTGCTGTAATTGTTAAGGGATAATATTTTATATTCATGACATTGCAATAGTGGTGTCTGTATTTATTGATAATGACCAATCACACTGTAATACTCGTAGTAGTTTCCGCATGTATTGATATGTCCTGAAGATGGTCGCGCTGACCGAAACATGTAAAAGATGAATGATTAAAAGAAAAAATATCTATCAATCACACTGGACAGTGTTAATAACCTTTCATAATATTGCTAGTGTGACAGACCAGGATGAACCTAGTCAAGAATAAAATTGTATTCTTTTAAGAGAATAATTTTAGGGCTGATTTATCCTTCTGCATTTGAACAAGCAGATAGATTTCAGTTAAAAGAGATAAGGATAATTGCAGTATCTTGAATTTTAAGAATGTGCTTTAATTTCTGTAATTTATCTGCTGAATTCATCTGTGGAAAGATTAATAAGACTATAATCCAACAATATTCCCTCCTTTTTCTTAATTTAACTTCTACATTAATTTGTCGCATCATAACCAAATGGACAATGCTGTTCATTACTACTATTCATAATCATTTTTTAGAAAATGTATAAGATATAGTCAGTGTTAAAAAATGCTTTTATTTTAGGACTTGTCAGTATTCAATTGTTCAGTTTCATTGATAAATTATGTAAGGACTCTCAGTATTAAATACCATGGAAGTTCATTTTGT
Organism: Cryptotermes secundus; assembly: GCF_002891405.2. NCBI lineage: Eukaryota > Metazoa > Arthropoda > Insecta > Blattodea > Kalotermitidae > Cryptotermes > Cryptotermes secundus. The sequence continues at coordinate 890,660 of NW_019736393.1, forward strand.
CAGAGCATAAGCATACAGTTGGTACTTCCATCTTAAACTAGAAATATGTTGTTATCCTTATATTAGTTAGTGTGAAAGGAAATTCACTGAACTCTGTTTTATTTGTTGGTGAGAATGTAATTATTTTACAAATCTACTCTCTCTTTATCTCTGCTTCCCTACTGGATCCATTTTGTTGGTAAGAGACTCGTTTTCACCCACTTAACATTTATCAGAAAAGTGTTGTGTTCTGAAGCAAGTTTTGGTACATATATTTAGAAACATGTTTAGGGTTTGGGATGTCTAGTTACTTCAATAAAATAGGCATATCATGACTGACAGACAGTAAAACTGTGCTGCTCAAATATGCCTGGCAAGGAATTTCTCTCTCAGCATAAGGATGTAAAACAATTTACCATTTAATTTTGGTACATATGAGGTGTGTTCAGAAAGTTCCCGAAATTTGTCTGTAATTAATATATTTCTTAACTTAGAACCTATTGAATATTATCCCCTTCAAAATAGTCCCCTTGTGCAGTAATGCACCTCTTCAACTATCTTTTGCACTTTTGGAAGCACTGTTCAAAAGATGTTTCTGGTATCTCCTTTTAAGTCATTCATCGCATTATTTATGAAGTCTTCTGCTGTCTGAAATCTTCTGTTAAAGGGAATTTTGAGTATCTGGAATGAAAAAAAATTTGGAGGGGATAGGTCAGGTGAAATGGGGTGTTGTGGAAGAGTAGGAATTGAATGTTTTGCCAAGAATTGTCTAATTGACAGTGCTGTGTGAGTAGGCGCATTATTGTGATGGAGTATCCAGCTTCCCACATTTCAGCTCGCTTTCTTCGTACCGCATCCTGCAGACATCTCAGAACATCCAGACAAAAATCTTGATGAACTATCTGACCTTCAGGGGTGTATTCATAATGCATAATGCTTGATGATAGAAAAACAAGCAGCATTGCTTTCACTTGCAAGCACACCTGTCATTCTTTCTTGGGGCGAGGCGGAGCAGGACTCTTCTAGTGTTGTCTGGTTTCAACATCATAACCATAAACCCACATCTCACCACCAGTAATGACATTTTTCAAAAGATCTCCATCATTTGCTCTTTGGAGGAGATTTTCACAGATGTAAAATCACTGCGGTTTCTGATCAGTCAAGATTTTTGGCACAAATTTTTCTGAGACCTGATACATTCCTAAATCTTCTGTTAAAACTGTGTGGCATGAACCAGTGGATATTCCAGTCATTGCTTTCTATGATTAACATTTTTCACCTGGGTAGTCGGATGTTCGGATCTTGAAGTTGAATGTTGACCAGACTAATCATCATCATCCATTAATGTTCTTCCATTTTTAAAACGTTTGAACTGTTTGTAGGTTGTTGTTTGACTCAAGGCATCATCACCATGAGCTTCATGCAACATGTTATGTGTTTCTGTAGCTGTTTTCCCCTACTTTGAAACAGAATTTAACACAAATTCTTTGCTCCTTTATCTACTACATACTGAATGCTAAGAGACAACACATTTGATCACAAAACTAGTTAAAAAGACAAAATGGAACATCAGATCCACTTGGAACAAAATGGCTTACATAACTAATGGTTAGGTTACAAGATCACTGAAACAACAACTGACATGACCAATGCACTGCTGCTGCACACCCTCATTTCAAGAATTTTTTGAAGAGACCTTATCAAAGTATATCAAGTGCCTTCTTTGCCAGATATATTATGAGTCTCAACTGTCTTGACCTGTATTTGGTGTTCTTCCCCACGTTAGTCCTTTGACTGCCAAGCCCTGCCATGCTTGCCCCATCAAGAGTGCTTTTGTGTAATTGTAGTTGCACAGAAAAACCTAGAGGACTTCTCACATTACATTCAAACAGCCACAGGTATTGATGGTGTGAAAGCCAGTTCTGTTCTCAAACATTGGTATATCACACTGGGTGCCATCTCTTGACAGAAATGTTGTACTAAGTGATTAATATGAAGCTCAACTCTTCAGATGTGGCAGTTTTAATGTAAGAATTAGTTTATGATGTGCATAGGGTTAATAGTGAGGAGTTGATTTACACATATTTTTTAGACATATTTTTTTCTGTTCTCAAACATTGGTATATCACACTGGGTGCCATCTCTTGACAGAAATGTTGTACTAAGTGATTAATATGAAGCTCAACTCTTCAGATGTGGCAGTTTTAATGTAAGAATTAGTTTATGATGTGCATAGGGTTAATAGTGAGGAGTTGATTTACACATATTTTTTAGACACCAGTAATCAAAGTGTTAGTTATCCTACCATAGTAAATATATGTAGAAGTTTAATGTGACAGATTTCAAATCTAATTAAAATTTAATTGTATACAAATTTAGTTCTATGTAATGTGCAGGCCATACATTCATGCATCTGTAGGAGAGACTTCGTTGTAAGATTATTAACAGACTGGTTCAAGAAGGGTCCAGTGCTGATGAACCGACAAATATCAACCTCTCAGACTATTCCAGGTAAATTGTATTGCTATAACAGTGAATTTAACATTTGTAACTGATTCTCAATATCAAACAGAACAGCATTTGTTAAAATTGGTTTCCTGTAGAAAATTCTTTACTCAGGCAGACCATAAAACTTCACTGCATGAACACACTCAACAAGGAACTACTGCGTTGGTATCTGTGGCATGAATATTTGCATTTTTCATATTAGTATACAGGCATACTAGTCAAAGGTGAACACTTAAATTTGAAATAATGCACCAGATTACAAAATAAGTTACTATAATGAATTGTTGGCCATTGGGATAAAACCCAGGACCTTTTGCATACTAGGTTAATATACTAAACCCTTAGACACCCAGGATCATCCTGTTCTGTCTTCCATCCCAATTCTACCTACCTACCACTCGGTGCTACAGCCCTGGGTGAGCCTTGGCCTCCTCTACAACCAATCTCCACAACCAATGCGTGCTGCCATAGGAATGGATCCACAAACACAGAATAAACACAGACAGACATGCCTTGAGTGGAATTCGAACCCATCCCAGTCTTTGAGCAGGCAAAACATTTATTGGCTTAGACTGCGCAGCCACTGTGATCAGCATGTAACTAATTGCCTAAGGCCTCTTACACATGACGCCACCATGGTCGCGCCACCACGAATTTTGGTGGCACTTTTCCGGGCAGCAAGGATATTTTTTCTTGCCACCAGTCAAGGATCAGTCTCAAAATGGAGTTGGAAGAGGCAGGCGCTTTAATCTTTTTGTTCTCCTGTTTGCGTAAACGCCGTAAAAACGGAGATTTAGGGTACACCCAATCTTAAAAGACTGATCAACGGAAGGTATTTTGTACACATTGTACAGTGACCTTCGACAGAATCCCGACAAATTTTTCATTCTTGTGCGCATGAGCATTGCATCTTTTGATGAGCTGCTACAGTGTATGAAAGAAAAACTGACTGGTGTGGACACCACTATGAGGGACAGCATACTCATTTTAGCACTGAGTTTGAAGGCACAACATACTTCACAGAACACAATGCAGAAACGTCTGGCCGCACTCACAGTCGCGTCTCGTGTGAAGACCTTCATATAATACAATGGACTGAGGTGGTGGCGCTGCCAACCTGGTGGCTCGAGAAATTGCGTCCTTCTGCCACCAGCCATATGGCAGCGCTTCCAGAGGTGCCACAGCCACCACATGTGAAAGGTTTCATTTAAAGTTATTCGCTGATACAGCTGCACCACCCTGGTGGCGCAACCATGGTGGCGTCATGTGTAAGAGGCTTAATGTATTTGATACCATAAACACAGGAGTATGTAGAAAATCCAGAGTTACCACTTCCAGAATATTACAGCCTATTATTGTGTTTTATGAACTCAGTGTGCTAATGCTATATGGTAATATACCACTGGAAGGCTTGCTTCGCTTGTTTAGTATGAGAGTGAAGCTTTTCCTCCAGTGAAAAGAAAATGTGACCTGGATACAGATGTCAGTTCCCAATAGATGAGGAGGTTGGCATTCATCAGGTTTACATACATTGCATATTAAACTTGCCAGCAGAGATCTGGTTCCAATTTTATAAATCTTAGCAGAGTATTGAAGAACTGTGAATATGAACTCCATAATGTAGTTTGCTGTGAATAGATGACTCACAGAGGATGTGTTTACATCCTTTCCATATTCCAGAGACAAAATAGCATGTCTTAGTGGCTGGATACCATTATATTACATATCAGAAATGTGGCATTCTCTTCCCATAATCAGCTTGTATATGCCATGTTTATGTGATTTAAGCAGGCAGATTTAGGATAATATGACATTTGAGCAGCCTATTGCATTAGTTTGTCATTTGATATGTATGTGTCATACAGTCTTGTAAATAGAACACTTCGTAGGTTACTGGTTAAACATTACTTAATATATGTTTCTGGTTATTAGTGTGTGTTTTAACTAGCACCAGCTTGATTTTAAGAACTAAGAAACTTAAATTTGTAGAGTTTATATTTCATACACAATGAAGTGATATAGTGTAGTTTAGCAGTTTTATGATTGTGTATGCCTGATAATGGCCTCATATGGACGAAACACATAAAATATATATGAAATATAGATTAAGTAGAATTTAACCAATAATGTACAAAGTTTTACATTTACAAAACTATTGCATGTACAGAGTGATTCAGAAATATGGACACAATTTCAATTGACTATATTTCCTGAACTGTATGTTGCATTTGAATTCTGTAAAGTACATTTGAAAGAGGATGTTACAAAGTTTCTAGTACTACTGCTAGTGCCCTCCATCACTGCGTCCCGGGCTGATCGCGTGTATCGGAGGAGAACGTGGAGTGCATTCGAGTGAACTTTGAGCGCAGCCCAATGAAGTCAACCCGTAGTGCTAGTAGAGAACTTGGACTATCGCAAACAACTGTGTGGCGTGTACCACCTCTTCCCACAAATTTGAATGACCTAAGAAACTGTATCACAGCTGCGGTGAACTCAGTGACGCAAGATATTTGTCATCGAGTGTAGGATGAATTCAGNTATTTCTTTTTTAATGAAAACTACAACAGATACAGAAAGCATAATAACACAGTTAAATAGAGCAAGATTGCAGCTACTTACAGTCATTTTTCCACATAATCACCACCATTCGTTATACACTTTTGCCAGTGATGAACAAGAGCCTGTATGCCATGCCCGTAAAAGTCTGCGCCAGCAGAGGCTAGCCACTTTCTTACAGCTGCAATGACAGCATCATTGTCTGGAAAATGTTGCCCACATAGTCCGTCTTTCATAGGCCCAAAGAGATGGAAGTCTGAAGGTGCTAAATCGGGGCTATAAGGTGGATATGGTAGGACAGTCCAGCCAAACTTTGCAATGTGTGGGGTGGTCACCAAACTGGTATGGGGTCTAGCATTGTCGTGTTGCAAGCGAAAGGTTGTCTGCTTCTCTGGCCTGACTAGGGAAATGCGGGCTTTCAGCTTAGTCAGTGTCATCTTGTAGCGTTCACAATTGACACTCTCACCAGGCTCCAGGAAATCCAACAAAATCACACCCCACCTATCCCAAAAGACCATGCACATCACTTTCCCTGCCGATGGCTGGGTCTTGAACTTTTTTCTTGGGGAATCCGGATGTCGCCATTCCATGGACTGTGTTTTGGATTCCAGCTCATAGTGGTGACACCAAGTCTCATCTTCGGTGACGATGCTGTCCAGAAACTTGTCACCTTCAGCCTCAAACTGGTGCAACAGGTCCTGACAGACTTCCATTCGATGAGTTTTGTGGTCCTGTGTAAGCATCTGCGGGACCCACCTGGAACAAACTTTGCCATAATCCAGCTTCCCCAACATCATTTCCAATGCATTACAGCCGATATTAAGCCGTGCACACAGTTCCCTGGTTGTTATCTGCTGATCTGTACGGATGAGCTGATCGAGGTGCTGTTCATTGTGAGGAGTGGCAGCTGAGCAGGGATGCCCAGGGCGTGGCTTGTTGTGCACTTCACTTTCGCCACTGTTGAAACGCACTACCCACTGCCTCACTGTGCTGACATTCACTGTATCGTCTCCATACACCTTTAGCAAGCGTCGATGGATGTCAATGGGTGCAGTTTGTTTGGCAGTGAGAAATTCAATAACACATCTCTGTTTCTTACGCACTTCTATGTCAGACGCTATTTTGATAGACTGCTCTGCTGTCGCTATCTGTCGCATGACAACCAAACTAACAGTACATTGGTGGGAAGGTTCAACCTTTACTACACCACCAACATCCAGTTCAGACATTACATATTAACACAAAAAAATAGGAGGCATTATGTATGGAACGCCCTTCGTACAAGTAGTAGAATAATGTAGAATGTGTATTTTAAAATATCTACAAATAGCAGTCATTTTGCTCAAAAATCGCAGTTACTGAAGGAGGTGAATCACTTTCAGCTCTCCTTGAAAAAAAAAACAAATAAGATCAGCTGCAGATCTACAGACAGATCTTTGCGTTTGATTTCAGGTTCTCACAAGGGTGACTATGAACAGTACAGTCTTCCGGGTTGTGACACTCTATAGTCTGGTTGAAGTTCACTGACATTTCTGAGAAATTCACTGCCTCCATTCAGGGCCAAAGGATAAACTAAAAATCAAGCAGACTGCAGCATCACATCCCAGCAGAAATTTCTATTCAGATTTATATTTGACTGTGGTTTGAAGTTTTGGTGCTATTGTAATGTATATTCCTTATATGCACTGCACCTGATAACAGGCTATATAAACCAGAAGTTTAAGAATATTAATACCAAGTCCACAATTACAGTGAGGTCACATCCTCGTGATCAGTTTCACTGTGATTAAGTTTAATATTGTCCTTTAATTCCCTTACAGTTGTCTGTAAGACACATTAACGCTTCCTTTCATCTGATAGCACCTTGGAATTCCAGTACACTAAGATACATTACTTCACCAGATTAGCTGAAAAATGACACCTGTGTTTTGGCAGTGATGTGGGTGACACAAGCAGTTCATCTGAAGAGGAAGGGGCTGGCATGGGGAGTGTACCAGGAACAGAAGAATGCTGTTTACCATTGCATGTACCACCTTCTTCCCCTATTTCGCCTAGAAGAGAGCATCAGAAAACTGGCATACCACCAGGGAACATGGTAGTGTACACAGTTTCTTTATTTCAGCTTCAGTTTTTAATGTTCTAAAATTAGTTGGAATCAGTTTTTTTTATCCATGAATTTGTACATATTTATGATTATGTCCCCTGTAAATGTCACATACATTAAATCCTGGACATTATAAACCAGATTGTCAAAACATCATTATCACAGGACATATGTAAATTAGATTTTGTATAACTCATATTATCCCAAGGCAGCAAAGAATAGACCGTGTGATGTAACACTAACAGAAGAATGTGTTTCCATGAGATTAAAGGTTAAACCCTTTACAACCATAAAAGAAATAACAGCAGAACTAAATTAAAATTTCATGAATATGAAATGTCTTTAATAAATAAGGGAATGAATTTCTAGCACAATTGTAGTGTGTGAGTTTCAGTTGTATTTTGATCACACTATTAGCCAGAACGTGCATCAGTTGCTCCAGCAGCTCTGGATTGGAGTCCCTCACCTCAGCGAACTCGACCCACTCTTATGGTACATAGAGCTACTATTGACTTGGGAACAGATCCTGGCAGTGACCTTGATGATCTGGCTACAGATTCTGGAGATGGCAGTTCATCGTGGCGTCATCGTAGTAGAAGTCGTACAAAAGCTGATGTTTCTCCTGGAAGGGGTAAGTGGATTGACAATTTAAGAAAGGTCTGGTTCCCAAAATAATAACTTCTGTGATACTAAATTGTTTTTGAGTTTACTGAGAATCCTAAAATGAATGATTATCCAATTTGCAATTGTCTTTGCTCCAATATTATTGCAGGCCACATGGCTTGATGCATTTACACAGGTTGAGTTGTCTGTTGTCATGACTTGAGATCCACATATCTGTCAGTAAATGCAGGGGATGTAAATTTATGTAGAAAATACAGTTATAGCCTCTTCCTGAACTCTGAAGTGGAAGAATCAGTGATGAATTATTCTGCTACTCCCTGTTCTAGATCAGTAGCAACAGTATGCTCGACAGAGGGTTCCTGTAGCTTAGTGTGGGCCCTGAGACATTGTTGAGGTGTAGTATTCTCTTACTGACTGACTTACTTGATTATGTAGTTAACTTGTTAGCTGTGTGGTCCTTTAAGAACCTTGACTTCCTTTATAACACATAACCTTTCCTCCTATTTACTTTCCTTTTCCATTGTTTCTTCACTTTCCGCTTCTAAATCTTTCTTTCTTTAGTCCATAAGTTATCCCCCTGATATCCATCATTAGGTTTCTTAACATATATTCTTTTTTCAAGATAATATTGTTAGCTTCACACCTAACCACCATCCTGGAGGACCAGTGAGTAACTGTTGGTATCATCTTAGCCTTGTCCTTCACCCTCTCTACCAGAAGCTTACTTCCCCACTAGCATAGCTCTCCACATCAGTGCACACAAACCTCTCCACCATGTTAAGGCAGTAGCAGGTGGTGCTCTTTACGTTTCTTAAATCTAAAGTTCAGTAGAGGTAAATGTTTTAATTTGTGCACAAAACATTTTCGTTGAGATGTCAATGGGAATAGAAACCAGGACCATCTGATACTACCAGATTCCAACATCAAAATATAAAGCACTGTATGTCTTCAAGTAGCACAGGTGATTGTAGATAAAGCTTCTTAATGTTTTCTTACAGTGTCAACAGATAAGTGCATTGTTTGTGGTGATATGCCTCCGGAACTGATTGTGACCTCGGCACAAGTTCAAGTAATGAATATGGATGCGAGTGAGGATATGCCAGAGAAGCAAGCTGAAGTTGCTGTCACCAGGGAGCCTCAGTATCAACAGACAGAGAACATTCGACGACATAAATCAACCCAAATGTCTTTTGGGTATGTTCATCATGTAATTGTGCATTATGTCTTGGTTCCTCAAACTGTGGGTCATCGTGACTACCCAGGGGATCTTGACGCTCTATGTGGGGACACCAAGTTCTCAAGAACTGTGCAATTCATGCATAGTTTGGCAAGTCAGTGAGCTTTAATATTGCTGCTTTCAGAAAACATATCTGCTACTGGTGAAAGATTTTGCAAATTTTTTTGTGACTACTGAAATATTTTATAGCTTACTGTAGGTGAAGAGAGGCTATAAAACTATTTTGGCTCCTGCTGTCACCATATATATTAGAGTGTTGCGGTATTATGGAATTTGAGGAATCCTGCCTTTTGGAACTGTATACAAATACAAGAAGTTCTGGGAAGAACTAATCACCTACTTTCCTTTCACTAGGTAAAATAGTAAAGTTGTCCCTGTGATTTACTGCCATGAGACGGTGGTTGGCCTAGTAAGTGTTTTCTAAATTTATGTACTTCTATACCTAGGTATACCTACCTGGTAACCCCCACATTTGTGGGTCTGCCATGTTCAGTCTTACCGTGCATGTGTACTCAACTTAAAAGTTGCTGCTGGAATTATGTAAATGTGGGAAATCCAGAAAAAGACATCTTACTGTGGTGCAGAATTTTTACTAGTGTAAAAGAAAATTTTTTGTGCTCGCTAGGCATGTGTGAGAGTGACTATTTCAGTTTCAGACAAGTTCAAGATGACAATTTGAAAAATTTTTGAGAATCAAGGCAAGAAATATAATTTTCTCTTCTAGGCCAGTGTTTAAGCGTAATCACGGTGTGCAACATTAACCACTTCTTTACGATACACTGAATGTACTACTTTTCACTTTTGGAATCAGAACCTTATACAATTAAAACTTTTCATAGACCGTTGTATTTAAAGAAGGTTAATTCTAGGGCCATGTTCTTTTTCACCATGACCAGATCTTGATTAGTGCTGAAATCATCCACCATTACAGTTCTGATGAATCAGGTAACATGTGGGCTACTGTACAAGGCTGAAGCAGTTACTGTAAAAATCTTTCAGTTTGAGGCTCAAAATCAGCTTATGAATCAAAGGGATTTTTTCTTTTGATCTTGAAAAGTCTAGACTTCCGCATGTCTGTTCTTCAGTAAAGTTCGTTGGGGGCCATGTGTCTTATTATGCATTATTATAACTTAAATAAATGGGATTTAATTCCACAGTATGAACCAAACACGTAAGCTGACCAGTACACGACCAGTGACTGAGGTAACTCAAACTAAGCAAAGATCGCTCCTGCAAACAAAACTGTGGACAGGCATTCCTTGCACCTGCCATGAGCCAAATGCTCCAACACACTGGAGCGGCCGGGGAGCCGAGGGATCACTTCTGCAGGCCTGCTCACAGAAACTTTCCAATCTTCAAAAACAAAAATGTGACCCAGTGGATAGAAGCAGAAAACCTAACAAGAAACAAGGAGGAGCCCGCAGACTGCATAGAGCTTCAGTTTCAGAAACCTCTGCAGGGGAGGACACCAAGAAAAATGAAGTTATGGAAAGAGTTAGGAAAAGTGGCAGGTACACATCACATGTTATGTTATACACATATGTATATGCATCTGATATGTTGTGTAGCGTGCTTTGTATATTGGAGGGCCAAGGTTCAGATCTGGGCCATACGCTGCCTTTGTTGACTGAGGTTTTCTGTGCTTTTCTCGCTCTCTAGGCAAAAACTGCTTAAAATTAGCCACAAGTGCTTGACCCCTATGCTGTTCAATATGTCATATTACTTAGTAAGTTCTGTAGTGATAAAGCCTTGTTAAAAGAAAACCAAGGAACTTTTGTTAATGTAATTCTGCTTGCAACAATTTGTCCTTATAGTCTGCATTGAAATCAAATAATATGAAAGTAACAAGATTTGTTTTCCATATCAGGCAGTATAATTAGAGTCATTCTTATGAAACTAATTGTCACTCAGCTAGTCAAGAAATTCCCTACCCTTTGAAGGAGCCTCCAGTTAAAATCCCTTGATATTATCCTTTCATCTATACCTAGGTATCTCAAGTTGTTTTTCCCATCGAGGTTCGCATTTTATATACATTTCCTATCTGACTCATTCCAAACCCATCTGATCACCCTAATACTATTTGGCGAAAAATACAAATTATGAAGCTGCTCATTATGCAGCTTTTACCAACACTACTTTCCTCTTAGATCCAAATACTCTTGTCATTATCTGTTTCTTGGACAATGTCAGTCTGTTCTTTTCCCAGAGTGAAACCGAAGTTTTATACCCATCACCAGCATAAACCTGCTAATCTTAATTTCCATTAGTGCAAGTAATATATTTTGTGTTGCATTCTCAGGAAACATGACACTCAACATAATGGCATTAGACGAGCACCTAAAGACTCCAGTAATGACACATCTCCAGGGGAAGAAGTGGAGACTAATCTTGCTGAAATGAAGGAACTGTTGCAGCAGAAATGCAGACTTCAGAAATGGAAAACTGTAGCACATTCAGGTGGCTCAAAATGTGTCCGTGAAACAGTTAGTAAGTCTGAATCTTTGCATCACCAACGGAAAGCACATCAGCCAGAACCCTCTTCTCATTCTCGTCAGGACAAGGTTCGCAGGAAACCGAGTCTCAAGTGGAAATTCTGTCATGCAGTTGTGTCTATGGTGGCAGCCAGTGACACTGATACCAGGAAGACAGTTGGTAGTCCGATAGGCTCAGCTTCGGTATCAGATGTTGAAGACAGTAAGCCAGAAGTATCAGCAGAAAGAACAAGCAGTGCTAACAGCAAGAAGAAAAAGAAGCGCAAGTCAGCAGTTGGACAAAAGAAATCACGGCGCATCTCATCTGCCTCAGCTGTGCCATCAAATTCAGGTAAACAAACCAGTAGTAAAAAGCTGTTATGAGGCTAACAGTAATAATGCTCAGAAATAAGTTGTGTTCAGATGTCGTTTGGGAAGGGATTGATAAACTATTTATTGAAACATGTGGGTTATTGTAGACAAAAGCAGTAAACTGTAGTTTGATGAATTATATTTGTCAGTGCTGGTATTTCTTCTTTCAAGGAATAAATCTCCCTGATTGGCTGCATCCATAGGTAACTTAACCTTGAAAGTGGAAACTTTTTCTCACTGTATGTACTTAGCAGACAACACACTTTCTCATTACATAATCATGATTTTTTAAGGCCACAAGACCAGAACTTTTTTCTCTGCGTGTGACTAAAATGTTTCTTTACACATCAGAAAGTGTCGGAGATATAGTTGTAATTGAATTTTCCCACATCAAAAGGATGATTTTGCTTGCATTCATTCATTCTTTCTTTCGTGCCTCATAAAACACCAAAGTACAAAGAATGCTTCTGCATATCTTATCAACCATTTTGTAAATTCTATGCCCCCAAACCTTGTTATTTCATCAGAATATTTTATTGAAGAACTGAATACAGTAATGATTGTAATGCCTTTGCGAGTATAGAACATCCCTCCAGGCAATGGAGAATATCGGATATTTATTTGTAATTGAAGTGTCCACTCTAAGGGCCAGTTTTTGTTTACTAACATTCTCCTGAGTGTTGCAGAAATCTTGGAGCATTTTCTGCAAGCACTCATTCTTATTTCATTGTCCCATAATACATGCAAATGAGGCATATATTTAATTACTCCTCAAGAATGCTTCTGTATATTTCATCAACCATTTTAAAAAATCCATACCCTTAAACTTTGTTATTTCATCAAAATACGAGAAGAAATTAGCTTTATTAAGAAATACCAGTACAACAATGTCATTGGTCTTAGAACATACATTTGTATGTTCCACTTTTTTTAGTGTAGTGTTGGACAGCCTTCAGAAATGCAATTTTGTGTGGTAAAACTTGAGGCACAGACTATCACAGACCCCACTTTATATTGAGCATGAACTTTGTCTTGCCTTCTTTGTTTTTGAGAGCCACAGGTGATACCTCACTTGTGTTATTCTGAGGACCAGTATTCACTGTGCCATATGTCAGGTGAGGCCAGTTGGTGGAAGAGTTTGTCCCTATGGCATGGTCATGCCAAGGCACTCTCCCTCCCTTATTGGATCTCTCTGTTTCCATGTGTGTATCCTAATAAAGTAACTGCAGCCACTTATATCATGTCTGTTATTGTCTGGTGCAGAAGACACTTTTAGCAAAAAATAGAGTTTGATGGAATTTACACAATCACAGAAGCACATAAAAATTCTTACATTCATTAAACCATGGAATTACTGTGTTTCTATGATTGTCCATAATGTTCTTGGGTCCCCAGATGATTACATTCTGTATGGTGCCTCTTTTCGCTCTCATATAATACTACTCTTTCATATGATTGACTGTAATTATTGTAATAATTGGTTTAAAAACTGGAAGATTATGTGTAGGATTTGAGATGGATTTGAAAGAGGAGAGATCAGTGTTTTACTGTGGCAGATAATGTGCTTGGTGTCTGTTGCAGTGCTGTGTTTTTTGCATTTTGATATTCCAGATTACCTTTCAGTTATTCATGCTGCTTCCTTCTTTATTGACCCAGATAATCGGTAATTGGTTGCACTTATGTTACTAAAAGAAAGTTGAATGCCCTTTTACTGCAGTTATGCAATGTAATAAATGATATGATCTCCGTCCCAAGTGCAAACAATATATTATATGTCCTTGATCTTGCTCTCCTTTACACTACATGTTTCGGCCTCATACGGCCATCATCAGGTGTATACACTCACGTTGCTGTTACACTGCACTTAGTTTAAAATTTAACATTTAAAAACACATTGTTCCTTTCGTTGTTATTATCAACATCTACTTCGTTGATATCTGTCTGATTTATAGATTATTTTTGTTACACACGTTAGCACTTATAAAATCTTTAGTTCTAATTTTAAAATCATTTAAAATTTTTCTCTAAATTTTAAAATTTAAAATTGTCAGGGTTGCTCACCCTATGTCTATAGTGCTGCAGCGGCTAGTTCTTGTTTCCAGCACTGTACAGGTGTTATTTTGTGTAGTCTCCCTGTGTGCGTGCCGCTGCTATTCTTTACTATGTGTGTAGTATAAAGGAGAGCAAGATCAAGGACATATAATATATTGTTTGCACTTGGGATGGAGTTCATATCATTTATCGTATAGAGTGCAACAGGATGCTTAAATATAATATTATGCAATTTAAGTTATAATTCTGGATAATGTATTTAAAAATAACATATTTCTTGTCATTTCCATTTAAAATTATGTATGAATAGCTCCACAGTTTTGTGTGTGTCTACATTTTCAAAGTAAACCCATTTTAGTTTCCTTGTTGCCTCACATCTCCTAGTTAATCCATCAGATGGTACACTGATTGTTCCAGTTATCTTCCTTTCATTCTCACATCCGGTACTCTCTCGATTTCTTTGGCTTTTATGCCTTTAGTAAGTCCAGAGCATTTATATCTCTTGGTTCCTAAGTTATCTTGTAATTTTGTTTTTGTAGATGTGTCCTTTGCCTCCAAATTTTTAATTCTGTTCTCATTTCTCAGGTTAAGTGTACTCAGAAATGTGTATAAATGTGCCATATTTGCCAGTTTCATTTGTGAATAAACTTCCAAATAATTTCCATTTTCACTGTATGTATGATAAACTGATGTAATCCACTGTAGATAACCTATAGAACAGTAAATGTAGCCATTATAATTTTGGCATCTTCACAGTCTGTGAAGTGATAATGTGCTAGATTATTCATGTGCAAATTCAATGGAAACTGCTGGCTTGAATTTTTATATGAGTTTATGTGCATGAAGAAGTGAAAAGTAGAATGAAAAATGCCAAAGCTGTTGGTTCCTATGACAAACACATCTGCCTTAAGAATGAGCTCCTTGTTTCTTGTACTTACAAAATTGATTGTGCAAAGAAGGATACAAGGTTTTCTTTCCTTTATTTAAGTTCTATAGTGTGAGTCTGTTGTATGTATAATGCTTTTGTGATATGACATCAACAATTTGTAAAAGTTAGAAGAGTTTAATGAAATATAGAATTGTTTATATACAGTTTTTTTTTCCCCTGGTTTCCCTTTATGTCTATGACAGTCCTGTTTTATGTACAGCAATGAGGGTGCTACTGCTGTTTTGAAATTCCACTGTTGATTCATGAAATGCTACTGAGTGACATAAAATTGTTGCCTGTGGCTTTTTATGACAGTTATCTCACATTGTGTTTTAAGGTATTCTCTTTTTAAACTTATTTATCTGAACATTTGATGGAGATGGTAAGTTACAGTTGAGAGTGTACAGAGGAAGAAATCAAATGTAGTTTTGGTCAGCATTCAGGATCACTCCCAACATGTGAGACATGCCATCATTCGTTATTCTGACCACACGACACCCACTATCTGCTGAAGTTAGCAATAACTTCACCGACGTGCGGCGATCGTTAGGTCGGTGGAGACTGAAGCTACGGAGTTGTTTTTTTTTTTTTTTAACAGCTCTACCAAGAAAGTTGTGGAAACAGGCACCTGGCAAACGTTGGTAACCATGTGTACACGGTGTCATATTCCGGAAGACTACAATGGAAGAAGCCCTGTGATAAATTTGAATAACTGTACGTAATTACATGACCGGCCGAGGTATCGCAGTGGGCCATAGTGTTATAGTGTTTAACCTCGACGAGGAGATGGCGGAACGGTGCATATGTTCGCATTGAGATGCAGAAGGTGTGCTGCTGATAGCCAAGTTCGCTCGCCAGATGGACCACTGATCGCACTGATCCGGGTTGTTCCACTACGTTTACACAGATTGCAGCACATAAGCTTTAGCTGTTTTTGTGGGCCGATCCGGCTGATTGCTCTAGTTGTAGTAATCATGGCAATGGGTAAAGCTTTTCGTGTATGTGAGAAAATAAATCCACCAAATCCGTACAGTGTTTTATTGGAACAAAGGAATAAAGAAGAAACTTTGCTGTTTGAATCACAGGCGGTAGCAGTATTGTGTGTGTATCGTTATTTGTGCAAATATACGCTATATGTCATTACGATTAACAGTTGTCACGATGACATTTGGTGTTAAAAGTTAATTTAAAATAAAGACCATCAAGTACAGTGCCTCTCGATAATGCAGTCTCAGTATATGTTTTCTGAAATCAAAAATATTTCCGCTTTACCAACCATTAATACTAGCGTAAGGCTTGTAGTTGGCAACCGCGCATGAAATTATGGACGGACAGATTTGTCGAATTTTACAAGCAGTTCTGCATAACGGTTTATATTCACATCATGATATGCTATGTATATTAACCACAACGTAGTACACTGGAAACATAGTCACTGTTAAAAATACTTGTGTATGTGCCAAGAGGTAGCCACGGAGGAGGTTGGCGTAGCGTTAATACTCGAACCTTGTATTCGGGAAATGCAAGGTTCGAATTTCGGTCATTATACTGCCTATTCCGACTGAGTATTTTTTCGTTGTTTTCCTCAGTCTGTCCGGAAAAATTCCGCGTTAACACCTTGAGTAGGCCACGACCTCTTCCTTCCTATCCCTGTCTAATTCAATCGACCATCCATCATCAGTATGTAACAGGAAAGGATAACTTACTGAACTTTGAAGGCTGATGTGACTGTCATAGGTTTAGGAACCAGAGACGAACTGGAGCTGAATGGCATAAAGGCTTTACATGTAGCCGAACTGTACTTTATCTATTTGTGTATAGAAAATGATATTTATTTCTGAGAACCACACTTAACAGTTGAAAGGAGCTGCATGTACCTTGTAAGCCACAGTCTGCTATATAATCTGTTAAAAAATATATAAATAAGATAACCCACAAAATATCATCTGTTTATAATTTTACTTTGATTTTTGTACATTATACACAATCTACATTTTTGGTTTTCAGCAGCTCACATTTTCCCCACATTGTTTATTATTTAGGGAATTTATTTTGTGAGAAACACAGAAAATCAGGAAGCTGTTTTGTACTAAAATAGAAAGTTCTGGAACTAGGTAGAAGGCCACCTCCCTTTCAAGCCCTGACCATGACATATAATTAGGATAACAGGTTATTTGACGTGAATTGGTTTAGGATCATGTTGTAAGGTGGATTTTTGTTATTAGCAACATTGAACCTTCAGTTCCTATTAACAGATAACTATCAGTGTTTAATATCAGTCATCTAAAAGTTACGAAATTGTATTCTCCTAGTAGCTATTGCTTCTGTGTGGATATTTGTGTATGATCATGTGATTAAAGGGATTGCTGATAGTGGTTATGTATTGCCTTATTTTCTACCCCACCAGTAAAACACTGCCTACCTCAGTTACAGTTGTATATCATAGTTGACTTTGACTGTTCCTCCGAATCAAAAGAAATTTCATTTGGCATTTATAAGCTGTAGTCTCTACTCATTTTGCAGATTATAATGAATGAATGTATAAGGGGTGGGCCTTCTTGGCCCTTGCACCGCGACCTACAGTGATCTGTTATGCCTCCCCTTCTGATTATCCCCTCAGCAATCCTGCACTTCAAATGAAGCTCAGGATTTTGTATGTGGTGACATCAAAATAGTCACTTTGTTCCATAAAATATTGACCCAAGTGACAAAATCTTAAATAAGCTAAGGCCTCACATTTGCACAGGATATGTGTGGCTGTTTCATTTTCTTCCAGACACCTCTCACAAGTTGGACTATTACTTAGTCCCAGTCTGAGATTATAATGTAAATAATGAGCCATTGTTGATAAGAAAGCAAACTCCGTGGCTTGTAGCCCGTAAGTGAAATATACCAACCAAGTGACCGCCGCTTGTCAGCAAAGATAGTGCCACATACTGCCTCTGTGGTCTAGTGGTCAGAGTTCCTGCCTACAGACCCAGAGGTCCTGGTTCGATTGCCAATGCTACCAGATTTTCTAAGAAGTAAGGGATCTGGAACAGTGTTCACTCAGCCTCGTGAGGATAATTGAGGAGTCTAGAAAACCGATATTAACAGCTGTGGGGATCCATTGTGCTGACCACGTGACACCCTCTATCTGCAAAAGTTGGCCATTGGTGATGCAGTCTGTAAATACTTTTTGAAGCTCAAACTCTGCAGATACAAGGAAGGTCAGAAGTGTGTGTACGCATAAACACATGCACAATTATTCGAAAGAAATATAACTTCATATTGAAACTATAGTATAAATACCAGGCCCAGTGTGCTTTTGTGGTCTGTACTCAAATTCTTGTATTTGTTACTTGTTTTTAATGTTGCTTGGTATACCGTTTTGGACATCCCACAGCCCTGCTTGCTACCTGCATAAAAAATCCTAGGCCCATAAAAGGGCCATCTGCACTACTATCCCAGTCCACTGTCCATAATGGCCCAGAGGAGGCACCAATCCCTTCTCTATCTCTCCCTCCCCCTTTTCCTGTTGCATATAAGAACAATGATACATACTTTGACCCTGAAGGTGGAGGTAGCATGTACCTCCAGAATGTCAGCAACAAACTGATATCCGCGTGGTGTGACAACCCAAAGACAGAATCAGGAATGATAATTAAGCACCTTGAGAGCCTAAAAGCTGAAATTAGTGCATCATATCAAAAGAAGTGAATAGTGTGATTTGGTTTCTTTGCAGCGCTTCAAGAAACTGAGTCCGTCAAGAAGCAGTACACAAAACTGCTGGATGGGTATGGCTGCTTGGGAGTATTACAGCTGAATGCAGGTATATGAATGAGAAGTTGGACCATTTCTGTGGACCCTCAGATTATATGCACATTTCTCAGTTCCAAGAATCAGCGTATCTGAGAAACCGTTTTGCATGTAATACAAAACATTCACCTCCATCAGCTCCGAGTCTTATGTTTAATATTTTTTTAGCCTTGAAAATATTGTCTTAACTCTTTCACTTGTTTCATAGTTATGGTATGAGGAAGGCAAGGAATATCAATACTGGATATTGTTAATGAGTAAAGGAAAAATGTAATAATAGTTTTTGTGTAATTGTTTTCTTTTTGAGGCCTTGAACATGAAAGGTGTATTATGTGTCCATCTTTTGTGTTCACAGGGGAAAACACTGTGCTGTACCTGGTACTTGTTACTGGCTGTGTGTCAGTTGGAAAGATTGGGGATTCTGAAGTGTTTCGGATAACTCAGACCACTTTTGTGTCACTACGTAACCAATCACAGGATGAAGAGCGCATTGCTGAAGTCCGTAAACTTCTCAACTCAGGAACTTTCTATTTTTCCTGGTCAGCCTCTGGACAGGCATTAGATATTACATTATGTGCTCAACGTAGAAGAAAGGATGTTGCCACAGACAACAGGTTCTTCTGGTATGTAGGGTTTCAAAGAATCACGATGCAATGGAATTTCCACTTAATGTTTCTTGATATAAAGTTTTCTTCAATCTGACATACGATTTCTATAACTCAAGTCACATTATTTTAGTGCCAGGTTCCCACCATTTAAGGCTTTTGTCAGTTTAGCATTCAAATTCATCATATCTCAGAAACATCAAATGGTGATTTACTGTATTTGCCTGAAAGAAGCCACACTCTGTCCCCCAGATAGCTACTTTTGAAAGGAGTGTGGCTAATGAGCAGTTCTTAAAAATCCACTAAAGGTATATAGTTTGTTATTATGACTTTGAGATGAAGAAATGAAGGGGTTGTACTATTCAGTAGTGGTAAGACAAGTGCGCAATGCAATTTATGCCCAACTTCTTGCAATGAGACGAGTGACAAATAGTGTTGAAACGCCAAAAATGGTGTAACATTCCACTCCCCCCACCAATTTAGGGCTATATAATTTTTCTGATACATGTTGTATTCAATCATATACAGTGTATTCTTAGGCTGATGCAGATGTGTAAGTGTTACTAAGGTTTCTCTTACAGTAAAAGTAAAAAAAAAGGAGTAAAGGTATCCCTGTTACAGGCCATGGAGGGCCATAGGGTTGTGAGATGTTGAGGTTCCCACATTTTCTAGACAGTCGGCTCATGGATGGCGGTAAGGTTGTCAGGCTTACGCACCGGCCACCCTTTGCCCCGAGGAATATTCCAAGAATATTCCTGGTACTCATTTCTGTTAGAGGCTAAGTCAACCCCAGGGTCAGAGTGCGGCTGAAAGGATTAGGTAAACTGAAAAATTCAACCTCATCGGGATTCAATCCTGCGACCTTCCAGCTTGTTGCATAGTGCCTCAACCAACTATGCTGCTTCTTGCCCCCTTGTAAAGGAAATGGGAAACTTGGTCAAGGCTAGTACTTCTTCAGCCGCTATGTATACTGGCAGCTGATGTGTACAGGAACACTTGTCAAAAGTCACACATCTTCCAGTGTATTACATGTTTCAACCTTGAGGCTAAAACTGAACGTAAGGGCCACGCCATAGCTCAAGCGTTTAGTTGCTGGCTTCCCACCGTGGCGGCCCGGGTTCGATCCCAGGTCTGGTCAAGTGGGATTTGTGGTGGACAAAGTGGCACTGGGGCAGGTTTTCTCTGAGTACTTCGGTTTCCCCTGCCAATCTTCATTCCACCAATTTCTCCACAATCACCCTCACCTATCATCTGGGGCTGGTACAATAGGCCAGAAGTGGCTGCAGTACAAAGGACTTAGTCCCACCCCACTAGCAATAAAAAAAACTGAACGTGAGAGTACTGGCAAAAATGTTAGTAGGAAAAAAGATATTGGTCAGTGCCTAATATAGTGTGGGCTGGTTTCATCATCTTTTCATAAATTAAAAATCTTGGAGTGTCTACGTTCAGGCTTTCCCCCATTCTTCGATTAAATAACAATTTATTCAAAACTTTTAGACTATATTTATGACTTCATGCATTATCAGATTTTATTTGCCTACCATCAGTTGCAGGCATAATATTGAAAGACAAATGTAGATTTCATTGGCTGCTATGATGATGTTGAAGGAAAAAATATAAAGGTGAAGAATGCCATCCTCTGGAATGTGGCGCCATGTAGATCTTGTGTTAACCAACGTTTCAGAGGAATACATCGCCTCCATCTTCAGGGTAGAAAAATTCACTGGCTGCAGTCACCTGCTCACTCTGGTTTCTCACTTACAGATTTTTTTCCCTGAAGACAGAGGCGATGCATTCCTCTGAAACGTCAGTTCACACAATATCTACATGACATCACATCCCAGAAAATTACATTCTTCATAGTCACTGCCGTGAAAACCTCAAATCTTACAAATTTAAAGATTTTGTGGCGACATCTTTGTTACAGGAATCGCATGATGCATATACATCTGCTTCGATTCAGTGTTAACTGCTCCAGTTGGCTGCTGAAGGCGATGTGTGGCAGTGTTGAAATCAGGACTGTGTATGTGGGTCACCGGCAGGCCCGGGCTGTCATCATCTCTCGACTTAGTTGTGAGAGAGCTGGGACCAGGTATGCTCAAGGGCTTTTAATTCTTCCTAAGTACAGCCCAACAAAAAGGAACTAATTGTACTTCTTACTGCAAATTGTTGAAACTTTATGAAGGGCTCATATTTTATACTATCTCATTAATGTTTCAGGTTTAACGTTCGAGGCTGTAACGATGAGGGTCATGTGGCAAATTTTGTTGAAACAGAACAAGTTATCTTTCTGGACAAGGAAGTAACATCATATGTACAGACTAGGGGTTCAGTGCCTCTGTTTTGGGAGCAACCAGGCGTACAAGTAATCTTTATTGTATAAGCTCTCAAATATAGTTTCCTATTATCAATTTTCTGCTGTATACTGTATGCTACACTTATGAATGTTTAATTATATGTTCTCAGACTTTCATCTGCAGTGTTGTATGGAAGATATTTGGTAATGGCAGATTAATAAACTAAGAGTTAGACATTTTAGGATGTGTTAATGTTGATATTTTAAAGTCTTATACTCATTATTATCCATGTAATGGATTTTTTTCAGTTAACCTAATCCTTCCAGCCGCACTAGGCCGTGGGGTTTACTCAGCCTCTAACAGAAATGAGTACCAGGAATTAATTCAATAATTTTCCTGGGGAGTAAAGCGTGGCCGGCGCATAAGGCTGGCAACCTTACCGCCATCTTTGAGCTGATTGTCTAGATAATGTGGCACCCTCAACGTCTCACAACCCTATGGGCCTTCACGGCCTGTTACAGGGATAGCTTTACTTTTATACTCATTATTATGACAGATTTTTGTAGTAGCAGAAATTTTTAAATATTAAGAGTAGTGTACTGTGTAATGTTAGCTGAAGTACTTCAATGCTTTGTCCTTCCAGACAAGTCTAATATGTGAACAGAAATTATGCTTTTCTACTTTCCCTGTCTTTGCGTCTGTCTCCGTCTTATTGTTCGCTGTAGAGTAGACTATATGCTAATCAGCATAGATCCTATAATATTGTGTTTTGCATACACTATTATTTAATTTCACTGCATTGTTATGTGGCTATAAAAATCAGAGATTATAATGAGTTCATCATCTGGAATATAACATTGTGTAGTCTCTTGAAAATCAACTGACGTTTTGGAGGGACATGTCTGTAGCGTCATCAGGGTTGGAGACTAAGCCAAGCAAGAAACCGGCATCAAAGTAGGTGGCTGGTCTGTTTGCCACCTGCTTTGTTGCTGGTTTCTTGCTTGGCTTAGTCTTCAAACATGAAGATAGTGGCAGCATGTTCCTCCAAAACACTGTTTGACTTTTGATAGACTACATGGCATTACATCCCAGAAGATAGAACCCTTCATAACCTCTATTTGTGAGAACCTCAAATCCTACAAGATTATGATGTTTTGATACATGGCTTGAATGGTGAAATGAGAAATAGATACTGAATTTTAGTGATAAAATCTCTCAGAAAGTATCCGCTTAGAAAATTAAAAGGAGTAGTATTACTCATTGGCTTCAGAATGTGGAACAGTTCTGTGTAAGACTTTGATGGACCAAGAACCAGCGCACAGAACTATTCATATCATTTCAGAAAGTACATAATTTTGGCTTGCCCTCAGCAGTTGTGACCGAGTTCAGTTTTTGGCTGTATCTTAGAATGCCTCAGTAACACATTTATTCAGTACTGTTATCCATGGTGCATTATTATAGCAGTCAAATATTCTTTCCATCAGTTACTGACTTCTCCAGAAACAATCCCAGCTTCAGTGTAATTTTTTGTACCTGGCAATCTCAGTCCAAGTGGGTTAAAGTGAATCTTGAACAAAGAGTTTGTAAGGTTGGTACCTAGATTGAACTGACTTAGAACTTTGTTCAGTGATCAGCTTTAGTATTAGTGATGTTGGATCTTCATATTCTATTACCAGTGAATCAGTCTGTTAATTATAAGCGCTCACGAATATTAAGCTGCATATAGACTTTGTTTATGGCAGAACGTTTTTGTTGTTTTGTTGTAGGAATATGTTTATATTGGAAATTAGTGTATGCAAGCTTCCATTTGTTGATACATGTGAAATTTAAAATATATTCTTTATTTTCGAGGTTGGGTCTCATAAAGTGAAAATGTCACGTGGATTTGAATCCTCTGCCTCTGCTTTTGATCGCCACCTGAAAATTATTAAAGAGCGATATGGAAACCAGGTGATCGTGAATTTACTGGGGTCAAGTCTAATTGGGAGCAAAGAAGGAGAAGCCATCTTAAGTCAGTTGTTTCAGGTAAGTCAAATGATCAGATGTCTTGTATTGAAATTATTTGAAATTAAGAAAAACATCAGATCTTTCAGTAGCGGGATGGCATTCTGTATTGTCAAAACTGCCTCACTGTTAATGACTATATTTGCAGGCCCACCACAAAGCGTCAGTCCATGCCTCAGATGTACCTCATATATTATTTGATTACCATCAGGAATGTAGAGGTGGAAATACAAAGAATCTTACTAAATTGAAAGCCAAAGTTGAAAAATATATGAAGTCATTTTCTCTCTTCTATGCCAAAGATGATGAAGTCATAAGGTAATGCAGTATTTTGCACATTATCTTTAAAGTGCTACTGCATGCATATGTGACTTTAGAATTTATTTATACTAGGCTGTATTTCATAAGTAGTCATACCTTATGTATCTTTTCGTGATACACAGGTGCTCTTAGTCACGGTTTTTCAAATAATTGCTTATATTTAGTCTGAAAGTATTAAGACAAAGAAGAGCCAAAAATAGTGACAGTGAGTGGGACACTGTTAGTTTGACCTCACCGCTGCATCCTCTCTGACAAGGCAGGTCCTGCCAGAGCTACATTGTGATGGGCATACCCTCTTTGCTTCATATAATCCCTACCACAGTGAAAACAGAAGGGTCTGTCCTTATTTTTCATTTTTCTCTTGTTCTCTTCACCTAGTCTATGGTCTCCAGAATAGTCGTTTGTCATCTTCATTTTTTAACTTACGAAATGAAGGTGTGCATGTACATACATACGATAGTTGTGAGAATATTAGGGTACTGGTACATGAAAGTGAATTGAATATCACTTTCTTTGCTGGGTTCTCATTATACTGTCATTTTTTTCATTTAGAGAATACCCTCCATGTATATTAATATGTATGAGGTGGGCAGGTCATGTAGCACGAATGGGGGAGATGAGGAATGCGTATAGGATAGTGGTGGGAAAGGCAGAAGGAAAGAGTACACAGGGAAGACCAAGGCATAGGTGGGTGGACAAAATTAGAATGGATCTTAGAGAGGTAGGATGGGATGGTATGGATTGGATAAATCTGGCTCAGGATAGGGACCAGTGGAGGGCTCTTGTGAACACGCTGATGAACCTTCGGGTTCCATAAAATGCTGGGAAATTCTTGAGTAGCTGCAGAATTGGCGGCACCTCAAGAAGGGCTCAGCTCCATGAGTAAGTAAGTAAGTAAGTAAGTACATTAATATGTAACTTTTTGTGTTTTTACAGTGAACAGAAAGGGACGATACGTACAAACTGTCTGGACTGCCTTGATCGCACAAATTGTGTACAGACTTTCTTTGGGTTAGAGGTATGATTATAGTAAAGTTCACGGTAGTGTATTACATTTTTTTATAACCATTCTGACAATATTTGTCTTTTATTAACGCTATTCATGAAATTTGTTAACAGCCCTTGCAGATTTTCCACTTATCAGTTTCTGTGATATGCCATTTAACTTTAATTTAGTTGGTTAATTTAGCTCCCACATCTTATGCATCTTCTTAACCTCTGAAAGATATATGATGTTAAACTGTCTGCTCCATTTGGAGGGTATAGTTATCACTAAGTTTCTTACAAATGCACATATTGGTTTACGAAGTAGGTTTGAAACAGTAAGTTTATTGTCTTTCAGGAAATTGGATTTAAAACTGTTTAAGTTATAAAAACTTCACTTATTTAGTAATCTTTTCCAGAGTAGTTTTATTACCCATATGAGTAACAGAACATAATAGAATCTACAGCTTTATTTCTATGTACAGTAGGAGTTTTTGTGGATCAGGATGTCCCAATATTAAAGTCATTTGAAAACTCTGAAAATTTTTAGTTAAGCACTTCCATGCTGAATTTCATTGAAACACATAGCATGGTATGAGAGGTGAAATGAGCAGTTGGGCAGATGGAAATGACCTTGTCATTAAACGGTTGGTTTGTAGATAGAAGTTTGTCTTTCTTACCCTCTAAGTAATGTCAGCAATAAGTGCAAATTGTACTGTTACAGACACTTGCTACACAACTCCATCTTCTTCACCTAATGGAGAAACAGCAGATGGTGTCTCGATTTGAAGAGGTTTTTCGTCAGATGTGGATCAGCAATGGGAATGAAGTCAGTAAGATTTATGCTGGTACAGGTGCAATCCAAGGAGGTTCGAAGGTAAATGTTGTTCATAAAGCTTGGAGTTTTTGTAATGGTTAAAAGCTGTAAAATATTTTCTGCTTCAAAAGTCTGTGGCTTATTGTCAGAGAAGATTTTAGGAGTCAGTGTTGCAGTTTTCCTTGATTTCTATGTGCAGTCTTTCAAATGGTATTGTTCTATGTGCATAAAAAAATTATGTAATATCAGCTGTGCACCAGTCATAGCTAGTTTGTGGGAACTCCAATGGATGTTCCACTCAAAGGCTTGCATATAAGCTGACTGCAGAATATGATAACAGATGGTACTGCATGTGCTATTGAGAATGTTTACAGTATCATGTTCTAACCATTATGGTCTGAATGGCACCACTTCGTAAAGTTGGAGTCATGACCTTGAGCCCTAAGCTATTCTTTTCCCATGGACAGGCGTGGAGCGCTCTGTCAAATACTGCATTCACATTGTTACACTGTGGTGCAAAATTGCTGTCTTCTGTCTTTTGAATCACATTACTCTTAACTTATTCACATACTAGTGAATCTGTATCTTGTTGCCTCATACACAAATGAGATGTTTATAATATTTAAATCCTCAGTGACAAACTAATCAAAGCTTAAGTAAACTACTTACGCTAAGAGCACACAAAGTGAATGAAAAAAGACACAGAGTAGCAAAGAGAAACACTGCTGTGCACTTAAGAGTGAGGTGTTCTGTTGTAGCTAATGGATGGAGCGAGATCTGCAGCACGGACCATTCAGAACAACCTCTTGGATAACAGCAAGCAGGAAGCTATTGATATACTGCTGCTGGGAAGTACCCTCAACAGTGAATTAGCTGACCGTGCACGTATCCTACTGCCATCCAATATGTTGCATGGTATCGAATGTTTCTGTCTTTCTTACAATTGAAATGTCTGGATTGTAGTGTAGACTATTGGTAATGAAATTGGTGCATCACAAGACAGATTGATAGCCACCTCAGCTTATCCACTGTAGATAATGCCACAGGATATGTGCATGTCCTTATGTTTGTTTCTGTTATCATCTGAGTCGTAGAATTTGATTTCTAAGCAGTTAGGATTTTGTTCTTCTGGAATCATGTAATCTGATAGGTTCATGGCCTTGCCATAGCTCAAGTGGTTAGCTGCTGTCTTCCCACCACGGCGGTTCAGGGTCTGGTCAAGTGGGATTTGTGGTGGACAAAGTTATGCTGGGGCGGGTTTTCTCCGAGTACTTTGTTTTCCCCTGCCAATCTTCATTGCACCAAATTCTCCATCATCATAATCACCCCGGGGAGGCTACAATAGTGGCTGCTGTGCCAAGTGGACCCAGTTGGACTCCACCCCACACTAAGTGAATTAAAAAAATCTGATAGGTTAATAACATTTTGTAGGAGCTTGCTGCCTCCTTGCCTGAAGTTTGAGGTAGCAGACTTCCCCAAAACATTATTACCTCTCTACCAGACTACACACTATCACATCCAAGAAGACTGTAATTTTAATGTTCACAATTGTGAAAACCTCAAGTTTCTAAGCATTTATGTTTGTTTACATTCTCACTGACACTGCAGAGTTGACTTCTGAGCACTATGAAATGTTCTAAGTATCTTTTATGTATAAATGCTTACATCTGTTTGAGAGTCACTGGCCAGAATGGTTTGATGTAAATGCAGGTTTCTTGAGGTTATTGCCATAAAATAAGTAAAAACCATTACACATCATGTCTCCTTATTTGACATTTATTTTTTCTGCAGAATCTACTTCCCCTGTCACGTATTATGAGGAGTGTCTTTGTTACTGCCCAATTATGAGAATATAAGGCATATAAAAATAGAATGAATTTGCCATTGATTCAAATAAGCACACAGTAGCGCAGTTGGTTGAGACACTCTGCTACAATCTGGATGGTCACGGATTTGATTCCCGATGATGTCATTGGATTTTTTTTCATTTTACCTAATCCTTCCAGCCACACTATGGCCCTGGGGTCGACTCAGCCTCTAACAGAAATGAGTACCTGGAATCTTCCTGGGGGATAAGGGGCGGAAGGCGCGGAAGGCTGACGACCTTGCCGCCATCTGTGAGCTGACTATCTAGAAGATGTAGGAGCCTCAGCATCTCACAACCCTATGGGCCTTCACAGCCTGTTGCAGTCATAGCTTTATCTTTTACCAAATAAGCATAGTCTTCAAAGTTTATGAATTTGTTCATTTAACCTGTTATTATTAACCTTTATCATTTGGGAACAGGATTTAAATTCCCCACTACTGCATCACTGGTGACCGGATTTTAACTGAGGAGTTGTACTGAAACAATGCGATGCTAGGCCTGTTGATCCTGAGCATGTACCATCACAGTAGCGCAGTATACAGATGATATAGGTTTAATACAACGTTAGAGTGGGTGTAAAGAATGCCATATTTTGCAATTTTGAAGCGTGGTATTGATATGTAATGTCTGAAACTTGCACTGCATCTAGCAGTCTTCTTAGGCTATGAGCTTCATCAGTTCAGAGCAAAAGTCCAATGTTTTGGAGACTGTCTCCATTATACTTTTGCTCTGAATTGACGAGGCTTATCATCCAAAATAATTTTATTGCATTGACTTTAACAATTCTATGACTTCCATATTTTTAGCCTCAACGAGTGTCTTACGTCAGATGTGCAAGCGGTATAATGAATACATCTTCCCAATGATTGCTAGGATAGCTGTTGGAACGTATAATGTGAATGGAGGAAAGCATTTCCGGAGTGTTGTATACAAGGACCTCTCACTCTCTGACTGGTTGTTGGATGCTCGCCGAATAGCGAGGTCACAATGTAAGTATGTCCATTGTATATGACATGCATCGCAACCATAGTAATATGGGAGGTTCCAGAGCAGTTTCTTGTCAGATTTCTTCAGGACACATCAAACATATGCTTATACACTTCTCACTGCCGTGGTCTGTCATTACAGTTGAAAAGTCATATGAAAATAGATATGGAAGGAGGTCTTGTGATGAGGAAAAGTGAATTGAATGTAATCTTCATTTGTAATAACTTCATTTGTAAATTATAGAGCATGTAGTAAGGGCACTGTGATTGAATGTGACAAAAGAGTTCTGTTCAAAAGTAAATCCAATGTACTGAATAGGTAACATGTTGCAAATTGATAGAAGAAATAAACAGTAGATTCTAAAGGGTTCTGACAATGATGTGTAGCACTACTTACTGGGTTCCAGTTTTTGAAGCAAGTTCTTTAGAACACTTGGCACTGAAAAAGACCCAAAAACATGGTCATTTCAAGAAATAAACAGGAATAGTGACAATAATGACCTTCTCTGTTGAATTTGGTGACATTGTTAACTTCACTAACAAAAATTTGAACACATACAAAAATCAGGAATACCTGAAAGAAGAATTGAATATGTAATAACCCCAAGAAATCTTATTCTTTAATTCATTCTGTTTTAATTTTGAAGTTGTTGAACCCGGTCCGACATTGTCATGAGCTGTAATTTTATGACTGTTATACTTGAGTCAACAGAGGACAACATACATCATACTACCAGACACAATGTCAATTCAGTATTGTTTGAATTTTAAACCATCTGGCCCAGTCTTGCAGTGGACTGAATGAAGTTTTCTAGATGTCCAGTGGGGGATTCAAAGAGTCGAGTACTTATGAACATCACATGTTTTTTGTGTAAAACAGTAATTTAATTTTGAAAACTGACCTTGCTGCAGGGCCATGAAGGATCTTCCACTCAGTGTTGAATGGCTTGTCAGCTGTGAACCTTCCTACGCACCCACCCGTGAAAGAAATTGGTTTTAACTCTCCTGAAGGCCTACTAAGGGAATGCTGTTCTTGTCTTATTTCCAGCACTTGTTGATGTTACTAACGTACCTGAAGAAGAACCTCCTATTGATATTTTTGCAATAGGATTTGAAGAAATTGTTGACTTAAATGCCAGTAATATAATGGCTGCTAGGTGAGTCTGTTTGGTGATTATTTGTTCTGGATAGAGCCATTGATTTACAAACCAGTATACCCTTTTTCTCTTCTTCTTCTTCTCACTTTCATTGATTTCCCATCCCATTCCATAAATGTTGATCATTCCAGCACCTTTCCTTCAAATTCTTTAAATGATTTATGAATGTTTCAGTGTTTTTGGCCTCCCCTGTCCATATTGTTATAGTTGTGTAGCTGTTGGCCTATGCTGATGATGTGAATCTACTGGGTGATAATGTAGATACCATAAAGAAAAACACACAAACTTTAATTGACGCAAGTAAAGAGGTTGGTCTAGAAGTAAACACTGAGAAAAAAAAGTATTATGTTGCTGTCTCGTCACCAAAATGCAGGGCAAAATCATGATATGAAGGTAGGAAACAGATGTTCTGAAAATGTGGGACAATTCAGATATTTGGGAACAATGATAACAGATC